>NC_083581.1:505000-512500 GCF_027579695.1 Neoarius graeffei
ATTTGTGGTGTTTTCTCCTTAAATCCTGCGTCTCCAGCAGAAACATGATGGACGAACATGGAAATAAAAAAAGAGTAAAAATAACATGAGACTCGTCCAGACTCGTCCTTCACCTGACAGAAGTGGATGGAGGGAAAGTTCTGGAATCCACAGGGTTCGGCTAGGGCAGTTAGCTTAGCCACGATGCTAAACTCACACAGGAGCAGTAGCATAGGAGTAAACAGGAAGTGACATCACCACAGTTCCTCCCATTGAAGGCACTGCTGGTCATAAGGCAGCGAGAGTTTGATCTCCCTCTCGCAGTCATGTGACATGGAACTGCACCACGGCTGGACAGTTATTCAGAAGCAATAGTAGGCGGGGTTTACATGGAGTCCTGGTCCTCCATCGGTTCATCAGCGACTCTGAAAGTGAAAAAAAAAACAAAGGAAAAAAACACTGAGACTAAAACAGAAACAAAGTGGGTTCATTACGCAGTGCGTTAAATAAGATGGGGACTCAATCCCGCCACAGAGCCGACAGAATACCCATCATGCACTTCTCTAACAAGGAGTTTAACTCCGTTAGTCTGATTTATCAGATGAATTAATCCGGTATGTGGATATAAAAATGTATACACCTGTTAAAGTTGCAGGTTTTTGTGATGGAAAAAAAAAATCTTTTTCCACCTTTACTGTGACACAGCAGCCAGCAATTTACCGTAAGTGGAAAAATAAATAAAAGCATTTGAGGAGAAAAAAATGGTTAGCATAAGTATACACACTTTTATAATGGGTCATGTGACTGCTCTAAGCATCAACCAATCACGTTCAAACTCCTGTTCAGCGTCAGATTACACTACAGGCAGTGAGCTCTTATCCAGAGTGACGTACAACACACCCAGAGGAGCCTGGGGGGGGCAGTTAGGTGCCTTACTCAAGGGCACTTCAGGCATTCCTGCTGGTCCAGGGACTCGAACCGGCAACCTTTTGGTCACAAAGCTGTTTTTTAACCATTAGGCCATGACTTCCCTGATGTAGCAGATTAATCCCAAATAAAGATCAGATGTTTCTCTACAATTCTTTTCACGTGTTCTTGGTTTCATCTGACTGTTGAAGCTGTGATCCTCAAAGAGCTTACAAAGCATGTACAGAATCTCACTGTGGAAAGGTATCGATCAGGAGAGACGGACAAAAACATTTCCAAACATTAGATGAACCATGGAACACTGTGAAGGTCATCAACAACAAGAAACGTTATCAGTGAGGCTGTCAAGAGACCGACAGCAACATTACAGCACCTGCAGGAACATCTGGAAAGTACTGCTCACTCACTGCATGTGACACCAACCTCTCATATTCTTCACATGTCTGGGCGACGGGGTAAAAACGTCACCTTCCAACTCAATAACGACCCAAAGCACAAATCCAAGTCAGCAGAGGAACGGCTTCAGAAGAAGCAGCTCAATGTTTTGGAATGGTCCAGTCAGAGCTCTGATCTAAAGCCAATCTAAAACCTGTAGAATGACTGGAGAGGGCTGTGTACAGGAGATCTCCTCACTATCTGATAGATCTGGAGCATTTTTGGCAGGAAGAGTGGAATAAAATGACCAAATGAAGATGTGCTGAGTCAGCAGACTCTTACACCAAAACACTGAGGGCTCAATGACAAGCAAAAGGTGCTTTAACACCGTGTCAGCAAAGGGGTGTGTATACTTATACAACCAGGTTATTCTAGGTGTTTTCTTTTTTTCCCTAAAACAATTTCTCTGTGTTTTTCACTTGAATCGTGTCAGCTGTTATTTCACATTAAAGCTGGAAAAACCTGAAGTGATTTACGTTGGTTTCATTTTCTGCATCACTTTAACAGGGGTGTGTAAACTTTTATCTCCACTGTAGATAATGTTATAAGAATGCACGGTGTAATTCCGTCGTGTGTGAGACGAGGTGTGTTCGGTACCTCTTGATATTGTTGAGGACTCCGACTGAGAGCGAGGCGAGAGCTTTCACTGCAGCACTTTCCTCACTGTCTCCTTTCTGAGCACCGACAAACGACAAGTGCACCGACAACAACATCTCCCTCACACTGGGCCAGTACTCACCTGAGAGAGAGAGAGAGAGAGAGAGACACAGAGAGAGAGAGACACACAGAGAGGGAGAGAGACACACAGAGAGGGAGAGAGAGAGACACACAGAGAGAGGGAGAGAGAGACACACAGAGAGGGAGAGAGAGACACACAGAGAGGGAGAGAGAGACACAGAGAGGGAGAGAGAGACACACAGAGAGAGAGAGACACACAGAGAGGGAGAGAGAGAGACAGAGAGGGAGAGAGAGACAGAGAGGGAGAGAGAGACACACAGAGAGGGAGAGAGAGACACAGAGAGGGAGAGAGAGACACACAGAGAGAGAGAGACACACAGAGAGGGAGAGAGAGAGACAGAGAGGGAGAGAGAGACAGAGAGGGAGAGAGAGACAGAGAGGGAGAGAGAGAGAGATACAGAGAGGGAGAGAGAGAGATACAGAGAGGGAGAGAGAGAGACAGAGAGGGAGAGAGAGAGACAGAGAGGGAGGGAGAGAGAGAGAGAGACAGAGAGGGAGGGAGAGAGAGAGAGAGACAGAGAGGGACAGAGAGAGAGACAGAGAGGGAGAGAGAGACACACACACACAGAGAGGGAGAGAGAGAGACAGAGAGGGAGAGAGATACAGAGAGGGAGAGAGAGAGAGACAGAGAGGGAGAGAGAGAGACAGAGAGGGAGAGAGAGAGAGGGAGGGAGAGAGAGAGAGAGACAGAGAGGGAGGGAGAGAGAGAGAGAGACAGAGAGGGACAGAGAGAGAGACAGAGAGGGAGAGAGAGACACACACACACAGAGAGGGAGAGAGAGAGACAGAGAGGGAGAGAGATACAGAGAGGGAGAGAGAGAGAGACAGAGAGGGAGGGAGAGATTGAGAGAGAGATACAGAGAGGGAGAGAGAGAGAGACAGAGAGGGAGAGAGAGAGAGATACAGAGAGGGAGAGAGAGAGAGACAGAGAGGGAGAGAGATACAGAGAGGGAGAGAGATACAGAGAGGGAGAGAGAGAGAGACAGAGAGAGAGAGACACACAGAGAGGGAGAGAGACAGAGAGAGAGAGACACACACAGAGAGGGAGAGAGAGAGACACACAGAGAGGGAGAGAGAGAGACAGACAGACACAGAGAGGGAGAGAGACACACACAGTGTATTACATTGATGTCCATAAGACACACACTTTAGCTTCAATTGTAGTTGAGGAACTCATAATCCCAGGAAAAGACAGAGAAGGAGATGAACAGACAGGCAGGCAGACAGACAGACAAACAGGGCAGGAGAGAGACAGAGAGGAAGACAGACAGGCAAGGAGTGAGAGACAGGAGACAGACAGAGGGACAGACTGACTCTGTATCTGCAGGACTTTCTGTAGAGACTGCACGGCGTTAGCGTTGGGTTTCTGATTCAATACTTCATCTGGTAAAGGATCCTGAGACAGACAGAGAGACAGAGAGACAGACCAGTCACTTAACGTTACAATAATATCTAGATTAGTAACTGTGTGTGTGTGTGTGTGTGTGTGTGTGTGTGTGTGTGTGTGTGTGTGATTTCACTTCCTGTCTTGTTTTTAGTAGACATTAATCTTGGCTGTGTCTCATTTCAGTTTCATCACCACTATGTAAGCGCACTTTATTTACTCACTCACTTCACACTCGCTAGTTATTTTTATCCTAAATAAATTCCACTGATGTGAAACAGGACGGTGTGTGTATTGTGTGTTAACTCCACGTCAGTGGCTCAGTCAGTGGCTATACGATGATCTCCTGAGAGAAGGACACGTACAGTGCTTTATTAAACCTGCACTACACAGGGACCCTTCAGTGTGTGTGCTGAATGGGACAGAGCTCACAACTCTGCCCTTTAATGCTCTCTACATAGGCAGCCCCCTCCTCCTCGAGACGAGTGACATCATCGCGGTGTTCTGTCTAAACATGGTGTGCATTAATGCGATGCACTGTGGACCCTCCGATCAGCACACCAGTGACTGAGAGCTGTAGTATGTATTATAACAGGTACTAATAACAGGTAATAACAGGTATATGACATTGTAACTGACCTCCAGCCCCAGCAGCGCACTAACACACGATTCTGACGCATCACAGATGGCTGTGAGGTCGTGACCCCCCTCCAGGGCCAAAACCACACGTCCTCCTGCTAACTTCATTAAATGCTGGGTCAGGAACCCAAAACCTGCACACACATCACATTTAATGTGGTGAATAACCAGGAAAAGACAGGTATCAGATTTGTGTGTAATTGTGTGTGTGTTTATAAATGTGTCTGTGTGAGAGGAGATGATGATGATGATGATGATGATGATCATACACTTGGCCGTGACTCTGTATCCCCCTAACGGAGCCGAGTGTCCCTCCGCAGCATCAAACCCCGCTGAGACGAGCACCACGTCCGGGGAGAAATCCTGAGCGATGGGCATCACCACCGTCCTACACACACACACACACACACACACACCTTCTCATTTATAAACAGTGCAATAGGAAGTGAGTGTGAAGTCATTTCTTCTCCACAGGAAGTACTCAAGCTTTCAGAATTACAGAAGAAGAAAAGCTTCCCACTGACTTCAGTTCATCTTCAAAAATAAACTTTCTGTCTGCATCCCTTGCTCTGTCTTTCTCCATGTTTGACTCTCTCTGCGTGTCTCTCTATCTGTCCAGCTGTCTGTCTCTCTCTCACACCCTTCCTCTCTCTTTTACTCCATCTGTCTCTCTCTACTGTCGATGCATCACTCAGTGAGTTCAAAGCCCCGTCAGCGTCTGCTTCTCATTTAGAGCTTGTCATTCGTCTCACGTCACTGACAGCCCACCATCTGGGAGCCATTTACCTTAATTACCCACAATCCTCCACTTCACCACCCTGCCCTCACCGTGGCAACCAGCCCTGCCTCCTTCCAGACCAATAAAATTACCCACGCTCCCCTGCAAGGACAAGAATGAGTTCGAGTGTGTGTGTGTGTGTGGGGGGGGGGGGGGGGGGTGCAGAGAGAGAGAGAGAGAGAGAGAGAGAGAGAGAGAGAGTGTGAGGGAATAATGCAGAGACAGCATTAATTAAAACTAAGTGAAAGAGAGACAGGAAGTAAACAGTGAATCGTGGCAGTGAGACAGTTGGACCTGTCTGTCTGTGCGGGGATTTAATGGCCCACCCAGTGAGCACGCGCTCCGTTTGGTCTTCTGGATCTCAGCCAACAAACTCTGAGCAGCTTTTCAACAAAAATACAAAAAACTTTTATTAAAGGCATGGTATAGTGGGGAGTTAGCGACCTGTGTGTGTGTGTGTGTGTGTGTGTGTGTAAGTGGCAGTGCCGGAGGTTTCACTCTCACACACCGGAGAAAAGCTGGAAATGATTTGAGCTGGGAGCGTTCGCGACCGCCGTGTCTCCGACATCCAGCTGAGTTCAAAACATTCAGAGTTTCGTTCAGAACACAATCAGTTTCTCAAAACAGCTAAGCCCCGCCCTCTACGCTACCCACTTCCTTCTTGGGTTCAGCGACATTCTGCACGTTAATGTTTGTTTCTTTCTTTCTTTTTTACACTTGAGTCCATCGACACTCCACAGCTGCTCCACTGTGTGTTAAAGCGCTAATAGAGGCATGTGATTGGGTGGTGTGTGGGTGTGATTGACAGAAGAGATGAAGCAAGCCCCGCCCACTCACACAGTTGGACAGTTAGTGAGTCTGACTGAGGAGCAAGTTTATAATAACCAGTCTTATGTATTCTTATTAATCTGACCATGCATCACTCACCATGTCATCACTACACACACACACACACACACACACACACTGCCATCACACCTGAATGCAGCAAGATATTCAGCATCACCCATTGGAGGGTCAAGACCACCAGTAAATGCCACGTTCACGTTAAAGCCTTCACCTGCACCAGATCCCACCTGAGAGACAGACAGAGAGACAGACAGGTGAGGTCACTGACCTGTCATAGGTGTGATGCTGAGGTTTAAACCTCAGATAATTAGCAGTGTGACTCTCTCACTCTCTCACACACACACACACACACACACACACACACACACACACACTTATCTCAAGTGTCTCACCTCCGCTGGACCTCCACTGCCAGGGAAGAAGTTGCCGTTGTCATAGCGATGCAGTGAGATATACAGCACACTGGGGTCAGAGTAGAAAATCTCCTGAGTGCCGTTTCCATGGTGAACATCCTGTGTGATGTAATCAAATCAATTGTGACATCATAATAGCGTTGTTATTATTATTATTATTATTATGGACTGAGCAGTTATGCTGCAGGAACCCTACTGTTTTTGTTCGGATTCTTTTTGTTTATTACTACTTATTTTTTTCCCCTAAAAGTGTTCGTTCAGCAAAATCCGTCAAGCCCAGAAATGCTGAAACTTGGAAAGTTGAGTGGTTGGAAACTTCACCCAATACTCAGGCACATAAAATGACACACACTGACCTCAAGGTGGCGCTGTAATAATCAGGTTCATGTTTTCGCAATTATCTCAGAAACGGCGTGGCCTCGAGTCAAAATTCTTTCACCATTTTATTCTCTTAAGTCATCTGCATCTTTGCTTTAGTGGTTTTCTTCTTTAAAATTTTCAAATTTTGTGACTTTTTCTCAAGTTTCTCAAAAAAAGTATAGTCAACATCTCATCAGAAACTGCAATTGTCCCAAAACTTACTCAGGAACATCTGCAGACTTCACTGATCTTCAGTTGTTAAAGAAATGTCAGCACATCAATCTGTTTCGATTAAATGAGCCAATCAATTCTCACCAAGATGCCCAAGTACACTAGATGCCATATTTGGTCAACGCATCGCCTGATTTGCACAATACATCACACACACAATCTGTACGACATTACGTGGATCCACAAGTTTCATACAAACTGACCACTAGGAGGCATTATCACTAAAAATTGCTTTTTTTAGTAACAAATTTTCAGAAAAATTTCAAATTTTGTACAGTGGCTCATTTTCTAACTTTTCTGAAAAGATGACTTTGATGATTTATTTTATCTGACTTTCACAGTTTCTTGATATGTTAATAATACAGGGATAAATGTACTGGTTTATAAATGTTTAAAATCTTTATTTTTCTATAAACCTGCTTTGTGACACTGCCGACTGTTAAAAGTATGATACGAAAAAAATTTAATTATCAATTGAATAAATTGATTAATACAAATCATGCTGATGAAAATACGAGGTCTTAATTTATTAACTTTTCAAACAACATGCACTGATCTGTGTGTGCAATGGGATAAACTGCAGATGATTCATTTACATATTTGTATTGATCCCGCCCACCATTTTACATCACATGCTTTAAAGCAAATATATAAAGGAAGATGAGTCGTGTTCTGCTGATGTGAAAGATATCATACCCTGCAGAGCCTATTATTTTACACACACACACACACACACACACACACACACACAGCTTGAGAGTAAATGA
>NC_083581.1:517500-522500 GCF_027579695.1 Neoarius graeffei
TGTGTGTGGGGTATGTGTGTGTGTGGGATATGTGTGTGGGGTATGTGTGTGTGTGGGATATGTGTGTGGGGTATGTGTGTGTGTGTGTGTGTGTGTGTGTGTGGGATGTGTGTGTGGGGTATGTGTGTGTGTGTGTGGGATGTGTGTGTGGGGTATGTGTGTGTGTGTGTGGGATGTGTGTGTGGGGTATGTGTGTGTGTGTGTGTGTGTGTGTGTGTGTGGGATGTGTGCGTGGGGTATGTGTGTGTGTGTGTGTGTGTGGGATATGTGTGTGTATGTGTGTGGGGTATGTGTGTGTGTGTGTGTGTGTGGGATACGTATGTGTATGTGTGTGTGTGGGGGGTATGTGTGTGTGTGTGTGTGGGATATGTGTGTGTGTGTGTGTGTGTGTGTGTGTGGGATACGTATGTGTATGTGTGTGTGTGGGGGGTATGTGTGTGTGTGTGTGTGGGATACGTGTGTGTGTGTGTGTGTGTGTGTGTGGGATACGTATGTGTATGTGTGTGTGTGTGGGGTATGTGTGTGTATGTGTGTGGGATGTGTGTGTGTGTATGTGTGTGGGGTATGTGTGTGTGTGTGTGTGTGGGATACGTATGTGTATGTGTGTGTGTGGGTGGGGTGTGTGTGTGTGTGTGGAGTGTGTGTGTGTCACACCTTCAGTTCTCCCTTGGTCACTCTGAAAGCGAGTTCTGTAACGCTGCCTGCAGCCATACGTGATGCTGTGGAGGTGTGCAGTTCATTCCAGATGGTGTCATTGTCGACCTGTAAACACACACACACACGTACTTTTGTAGACTGGGGTTCTACCATGTGGTGTGAGTTTCTGAGTGTGATCATATTTATAGTGTTCTTCAAATCATCATCCATCCATCTCATCTCATTATCAGTAGCCGCTTTATCCTGTTCTACAGGGTCGCAGGCGAGCTGGATCCTATCCCAGCTGACTACGGGTGAAAGGCGGGGTTCACCCTGGACAAGTCGCCAGGTCATCACAGGGCTGACACATAGACACAGACAACCATTCACACTCACATTCACACCTACGCTCAATTTAGAGTCACCAGTTAACCTAACCTGCATGTCTTTGGACTGTGGGGGAAACCGGAGCACCCGGAGGAAACCCACGCGGACACGGGGAGAACATGCAAACTCCACACAGAAAGGCCCTCGCCGGCCACGGGGCTCGAACCCAGGACCTTCTTGCTGTGAGGCGACAGCGCTAACCACTACACCACCGTGCCGCCCCTTCAAATCATCAGTGTGTTATAAAGTAAGAGATGTGTGAAAGAGTTTCTTCCTCAGTAACAGATTGAATAAATAAATTAATTCTAATGTAATTCTATTCTAAGACCCAGCAGCTTCTCTGCACCACCCTGCTCACGGTTCCTTCATCTAAACCCAGGAACGTCTCTGGAGCAGATCTCCATCTCTCTCACTCTCACTCCAGCTCTAAATCCTGACCATAAATCATGAAAATATTTTCCTTCAGCTGCGCAACGCTCCACTTCTGACCATCAATTTCTAACAGTTTGTTTTAATGTCTTCTCTGTTTTTTCCCTTTGTAATAAAATTAGAAAAGTAGAAATTAGAAAAATCACCTTTAGTTTAATCAGAAGCAGTAAATTGATACGACGTCTCTTTCTGTCAACTAACCTGGTTGTAATTTAATCAGCATGGAAGGAAAGATGATAGAAAAGCTCAGTGCTGCGAGATCAACTTCTCTCTCCACCCTCACAGAAGATAAACATCATCCTGGGTTCTTATTTAATATTGTAGAAAAGTTCACTAGGAACATGAACACCACAGAAACACAAAAACCAACACTATGCAGTAGTGATAGTAATTTAATCCTTCAATGAAAAACTTGTACATATTGAGCAAAATAATTAAGAGAATTAATTTAAAGTCAGAAAAATTGGTAATTAAATACTGTATGTGGAAAATAATATCCATGTTAGTTCAGTGATTAGAATCTTTTATTCCCATCCAAAAGACCGAACTAATTTCACTAATTTCCTCATCAAAATCATCGCCTTGTGTATGAGCTCCTGTACCTACGCAATCTCCATCCTGGGAGAAGAGTTTGAGGTGGTGCAGGGATACAGATACCTGGGTGTTCACCTTGACAACAGATTGGACTGGAAATGTAACACTGAGGCTGTCGACAGGAAGGGACAAAGCAGACTCTACTTCTTAAGGAAGCTAAGGTCCTTTAAAGGTGCCCTTCCACCAAAAGCGTTTAATACTGGCTCTTTTTGAAATGCCATAGTTCACTCCGAGTTGCATCTGCATGCTGCATGTGAAAATGTAATTCTACTCCCATTCCCTGTATTAGCTTATGAAAGAGGACTTTGTAGTCGTGTCATCTGATCTCCGACCCTATGTCTTGGACACTCGGGTGAAGAGAGGGGCTGAGTTGTCAACTGATCACCACCTGGTGGTGAGTTGGATCCGCTGGCGGAGGAGGAAGCTGGACAGACCTGGCAGGCCCAAACGTATGGTGAGGGTCTGCTGGGAACGTCTGGCCGAGCACTCTGTTGGGGAGGTCTTTAACTCCCACCTCCGGGAGAGCTTTTCCCAGCTTCCGAGGGAGGCGGGGGACATTGAGTCTGAGTGGACCATGTTCTCTACCTCCATTGTGGACGCAGCTGTTCGGAGCTGTGGCCGCAAGGTCTCCGGTGCCTGTCGTGGCGGCAATCCCCGAACCCGGTGGTGGACACCGGAAGTAAGGGATGCCGTCAAGCTGAAGAAGGAGTCCTATCGGGCCATGTTGACCTCCGGGACTCCTGAGGCAGCCGACGGGTATCGGCAGGCCAGGCGTGCTGCAGCTCGGGCAGTTGCGGAGGCAAAAACTCGGAACTGGGAGGAGTTCGGGGAGGCCATGGAGAAGGACTATCGGTCGGCCTCGAAGAAATTCTGGCAAACCGTCCGGCGCCTCAGGAGGGGGAAGCAGTACTCTGCCAACACTGTTTACAGTGCGGGTGGGGAGCTGTTGACCTCGACTGGGGACATTGTCGGGCGGTGGAAGGAATACTTTGAGGATCTCCTCAATCCCACCATCATGTCTTCCACTGAGGAGACTGAGGCTGATGACTCAGAGGTGGACTCGTCCATTACCCAAGCCGAAGTCACTGAGGTGGTTTGCAAGCTCCTCGGTGGCAAGGCACCGGGGGTGGATGAGATCCGCCCTGAGTATCTCAAGTCTCTGGATGTTGTGGGGCTGTCTTGGTTGACACGCCTCTGCAACATCGCGTGGCGGTCGGGGACAGTGCCTCTGGAGTGGCAGACTGGGGTGGTGGTCCCTCTTTTTAAGAAAGGGGACCGGAGAGTGTGCTCCAATTATAGGGGAATCACACTTCTCAGCCTCCCAGGGAAAGTTTACTCCAGGGTACTGGAGAGGAGAATTCGACCAATAGTCGAACCTCGGATCCAGGAGGAACAATGCGGTTTTCGTCCTGGTCGCGGAACACTGGACCAGCTCTATACCTTTCATAGGGTGCTCGAGGGTTCATGGGAGTTTGCCCAACCAGTCCACATGTGCTTTGTGGATCTGGAGAAGGCATTCGACCGTGTCCCCCGTGGTATTCTGTGGGGGGTGCTTCGGGAGTATGGGGTTCGGGGCTCTTTGCTAAGGGCTGTCCGGTCCCTGTACGAACGGAGCAGGAGTCTGGTTCGCATTGCCGGCAGTAAGTCAGACCTGTTCCCAGTGCATGTTGGACTCCGTCAGGGCTGCCCTTTGTCACCGGTTCTGTTCATAATTTTTATGGACAGAATTTCTAGGCGCAGCCAGGGGCCGGAAGGAATCCTGTTTGGGAACCACAGGATTTCATCTCTGCTTTTTGCGGATGATGTTGTCCTGTTGGCTTCTTCAAACCAGGACCTTCAGCATGCACTGGGGCGGTTTGCAGTCGAGTGTGAAGCGGCTGGGATGAGAATCAGCACCTCCAAGTCCGAGGCCATGGTTCTCGACCGGAAAAGGGTGGCTTGCCCTCTCCAGGTTGGTGGAGAAGTCCTGCCTCAAGTGGAGGAGTTTAAGTATCTCGGGATCTTGTTCACGAGTGAGGGAAGGATGGAGCGTGAGATCGACAGGCGGATCGGTGCAGCCTCCGCAGTGATGCGGTCGCTTTACCGGTCCATCGTGGTGAAGAAGGAGCTGAGCCAAAAGGCGAAGCTCTCAATTTACCGGTCGATCTACGTTCCGACTCTCACCTATGGTCATGAGCTTTGGGTAATGACAGAAAGAACAAGATCGCGGATACAAGCGGCTGAAATGAGTTTCCTTCGCAGGGTGGCTGGGCGCTCCCTTAGAGATAGGGTGAGAAGCACAGTCACTCGGGAGGAGCTCGGAGTAGAGCCGCTGCTCCTCCACATCGAGAGGAACCAGCTGAGGTTGCTCGGGCATCTTTTTCGGATGCCTCCTGGACGCCTCCCTGGGGAGGTGTTCCAGGCATGTCCCCCCGGGAGGAGGCCCCGGGGAAGACCCAGGACATGCTGGAGGGACTATGTCTCTCGGCTGGCCTGGGAACGCCTCGGTGTTCTTCCCGAGGAGCTGGCCGAGGTGTCTGGGGAAAGGGAAGTTTGGGCTTCCATGCTTAGACTGCTGCCTCCGCGACCCGGTCCTGGATAAGCGGAAGAAGACGAGACGAGACGAGCTTATGAAAGAAAATAGTCGGAAAAACGAGCGGATCTGAAAAAGCCATACGAACTTACGTCACTTCGAAAATTAGTATTCGTGGCCTCGCCCACCTTGGCTTGCGACCGCCCACGGGAAGGAAGTTCGGATTTAAGCGTGAGGAGAGAGAGCAGAGCCCATCTCGTCAGTAGCTAACGAAGCGCACCTAACAGCAAGCTGAAAACATGTCTGAACAAGTTCGTGCCTGTGTTATTTGTGGCAGTAACACATCAACGTTGCATTTCTTGCCCAAGATAGAAGAGCTGAAGAAGAAATGGTTGGAGTTTATCTTTGGAACGCCACCAGCGCAGTGTAATGCAGCGTTAGT
>NC_083581.1:527500-577500 GCF_027579695.1 Neoarius graeffei
CCCAAAGTCTGATACACTGACCCGCCCACCAACTACAGTTTATTAGACAGAAGGTTGGCGGGCGAGTTACTGTATCAGACGCTGGGTTGGTGGGTGTATCAGAGGGAGGTTTGGTGGGCGGGTCAGTATTGGTGAAGGGTTGGTAGGCTGGTCAGTGTGTGGGTGAGATTGGTGACCTGCCTATCAACCCTCCATCTGACACACTGACCCGCCCACCAACCCAACGTCTGATACACTGACTAGCCCAACAACCCGCCATCTGATATACTAACCCACACGCTGACCCACCAACCAACCCTCCGTCCGATGAACTGACTCGCCTGCAAACCCTCTGTCTGATATACTGACCCGCCTCCAAACACTCCATCTGAGAAACGAACACATCCACCAACCCTCTGGCTGTCACATGCACCAGCCCACTGACCATCAGTCTCATACACTGATGGACCCCCAAACCCTCTGTCTGATACACTGATGGACCCCCAAACCCTCAGTCTCATACACTGATGGACCCCCAAACCCTCTGTCTGATACACTGATGGACCCCCAAACCCTCTGTCTGATACACTGATGGACCCCCAAACCCTCTGTCTGATACACTGATGGACCCCCAAACCCTCTGTCTCATACACTGATGGACCCCCAAACCCTCTGTCTGATACACTGATGGACCCCCAAACCCTCAGTCTCATACACTGATGGACCCCCAAACCCTCTGTCTGATACACTGATGGACCCCCAAACCCTCTGTCTGATACACTGATGGACCCCCAAACCCTCAGTCTCATACACTGATGGACCCCCAAACCCTCTGTCTGATACACTGATGGACCCCCAAACCCTCTGTCTCATACACTGATGGACCTCCAAACCCTCTGTCTCATACACTGATGGACCCCCAAACCCTCAGTCTCATACACTGATGGACCCCCAAACCCTCTGTCTGATACACTGATGGACCCCCAAACCCTCTGTCTCATACACTGATGGACCCCCAAACCCTCTGTCTGATACACTGATGGACCCCCAAACCCTCTGTCTGATACATTGATGGACCCCCAAACCCTCTGTCTGATACACTGATGGACCCCCAAACCCTCTGTCTGATACACTGATGGCCCCCCAAACCCTCTGTCTCATACACTGATGGACCCCCAAACCCTCTGTCTGATACACTGATGGACCCCCAAACCCTCTGTCTGATACACTGATGGACCCCCAAACCCTCAGTCTCATACACTGATGGACCCCCAAACCCTCTGTCTGATACACTGATGGACCCCCAAACCCTCTGTCTCATACACTGATGGACCTCCAAACCCTCTGTCTGATACACTGATGGACCCCCAAACCCTCTGTCTCATACACTGATGGACCCCCAAACCCTCTGTCTGATACACTGATGGACCCCCAAACCCTCTGTCTCATACACTGATGGACCCCCAAACCCTCTGTCTCATACACTGATGGACCCCCAAACCCTCTGTCTGATACACTGATGGACCCCCAAACCCTCAGTCTCATACACTGATGGACCCCCAAACCCTCTGTCTGATACACTGATGGACCCCCAAACCCTCTGTCTGATACACTGATGGACCCCCAAACCCTCTGTCTCATACACTGATGGACCCCCAAACCCTCTGTCTCATACACTGATGGACCTCCAAACCCTCAGTCTCATACACTGATGGACCCCCAAACCCTCTGTCTGATACACTGATGGACCCCCAAACCCTCTGTCTGATACACTGATGGACCCCCAAACCCTCTGTCTGATACACTGATGGACCCCCAAACCCTCTGTCTCATACACTGATGGACCCCCAAACCCTCTGTCTCATACACTGATGGACCCCCAAACCCTCTGTCTCATACACTGATGGACCCCCAAACCCTCTGTCTGATACGCTGATGGACCCCCAAACCCTCTGTCTGATACACTGATGGACCCCCAAACCCTCAGTCTCATACACTGATGGACCCCCAAACCCTCTGTCTGATACACTGATGGACCCCCAAACCCTCTGTCTGATACACTGATGGACCCCCAAACCCTCTGTCTGATACACTGATGGACCCCCAAACCCTCTGTCTCATACACTGATGGACCTCCAAACCCTCTGTCTGATACACTGATGGACCCCCAAACCCTCTGTCTGATACACTGATGGACCCCCAAACCCTCTGTCTGATACACTGATGGACCCCCAAACCCTCTGTCTCATACACTGATGGACCCCCAAACCCTCTGTCTGATACACTGATGGACCCCCAAACCCTCTGTTTCATACACTGACCCACGTAACAATCCTCTCTATTTCATTTATATTGTAGTTGCTTCCTTTTCTTATTTCCATCTTGCTATAATAATTACTTAATCTCAAATGTTGTGTTTGTTACAACTGCTTGTGTGTGTGTGTGTGTGTGTGCGCGCGCATGTGTGCTCATTACCGGTGAGGTTGCGGTTGTCCAGTTTGAGGCGGTTCAGTGGGTTTGTGCCGTACAGGAGAACATGACGTTCTGTATGAACCGACTGTAACTCCTCCAGAGTCGCTTTACGACCACGAATACTCTATACACACACACACACACACACACACACTGAGTAATCATGTGCAGTAGGGTGCAGTGGACAGAAGCAATAAAGTACATTTAAGTCGGCTGTAGTGGAGAACAGCAATGAACAGTACAGGGCAGTTAAGGTGTAGCAGGGATTTGTAGGATGTGGTGGTGCGTGGTGGGGTATAACAAGATGTAAAAGTGGGCAGTAGGGTAAATTGGGGTAAAAGGGTGTTGTAGGGCAGATGGGTGTTGTCGCAGGAAGTAGGCTTTAGTAGGAAGTAGTAGGGTGTTGTAGGGGCAGTCGAGTGTTGTTGGGGCAGTCGAGTGTTGTAGGGGCAGTAGGGTGTTGTAGGGGCAGTAGGGTGTTGTAGGGGTAATCCGGTGTTGTAGGAGCAGTAGGGTGTTGTAGGGGTAATCCGGTGTTGTAGGGGCAGTAGGGTGTTGTAGGGGTAATCCGGTGTTGTAGGGGAAGTCGGGTGTTGTAGGGGCAGTCGGGTGTTGTTGGGGTAGTCAAGTGTTGTAGGGGCAGTCGGGTGTTGTAGGGGCAGCAGGGTGTTGTAGGGGTAGTCAAGTGTCATGGGGCAGTCGGGTGTTGTAGGGGCAGTAGGGTGTTGTAGGGGCAGTAGGGTGTTGTAGGAGCAGTAGGGTGTTGTGGGGCAGTCGGGTGTTGTAGGAGCAGTAGGTTGTTGTGGGGCAGTCGGGTGTTGTAGGGGCAGCAGGGTGTTGTAGGGGTAGTCAAGTGTCATGGGGCAGTTGGGTGTTGTAGGAGCAGTAGGGTGTTGTGGGGCAGTCGAGTGTTGTAGGGGCAGTAGGGTGTTGTAGGGGCAGTACGGTGTTGTAGGGGTAATCCGGTGTTGTAGGGGCAGTAGGGTGTTGTTGGGGTAGTCAAGTGTTGTAGGGGCAGTCGGGTGTTGTAGGGGCAGCAGGGTGTTGTAGGGGTAGTCAAGTGTCATGGGGCAGTCGGGTGTTGTAGGAGCAGTAGGGTGTTGTGGGGCAGTAGAGTGTTGTGGGGCAGTAGGGTGTTGTGGGGCAGTAGGGTGTTGTAGGGGCAGTAGAGTGTTGTAGGGGTAGTCAAGTGTCATGGGGCAGTCAGGTGTTGTAGGAGCAGTAGGGTGTTGTGAGGCAGTAGGGTGTTGTAGGGGCAGTAGAGTGTTGTAGGAGCAATCCGGTGTTGTAGGGGCAGTAGGGTGTTGTAGGGAAAGTCGGGTGTTGTGGGGCAGTCGGGTGTTGTAGGGGCAGTAGGGTGTTGTTGGGGTAGTCAAGTGTTGTAGGGGCAGTCGGGTGTTGTAGGGGCAGCAGGGTGTTGTAGGGGTAGTCAAGTGTCAAGGGGCAGTCGGGTGTTGTAGGGGCAGTAGGGTGTCGTAGGGGCAGTCGGGTGTTGTAGGAGCAGTAGGGTGTTGTGGGGCAGTAGGGTGTTGTAGGAGCGGTAGGGTGTTGTAGGGGCAGTAGGGTGTTGTAGGGGTAGTCAAGTGTCATGGGGCAGTCAGGTGTTGTAGGAGCAGTAGGGTGTTGTAGGGGCAGTAGGGTGTTGTAGGGGCAATCCGGTGTTGTAGGGGCAGTAGGGTGTTGTAGGGGAAGTCGGGTGTTGTGGGGCAGTCGGGTGTCGTAGGGGCAGTCGGGTGTTGTAGGGGCAGTAGGGTGTTGTTGGGGTAGTCAAGTGTCGTAGGGGCAGTCGGGTGTTGTAGGGGCAGCAGGGTGTTGTAGGGGTAAAGTGTCATGGGGCATTCGGGTGTTGTAGGGGCAGTAGGGTGTCGTAGGGGCAGTCGGGTGTTGTAGGAGCAGTAGGGTGTTGTGGGGCAGTCGGGTGTTGTAGGGGCAGCAGGGTGTTGTAGGGGTAGTTAAGTGTCATGGGGCAGTCAGGTGTTGTAGGAGCAGTAGGGTGTTGTGGGGCAGTAGGGTGTTGTAGGAGCAATAGGGTGTCGTAGGGGCAGTCGGGTGTTGTAGGAGCAGTAGGGTGTTGTGGGGCAGAAGGGTGTTGTGGGGCAGAAGGGTGTTGTAGGAGCAGTAGGGTGTTGTAGGAGCAGTAGGGTGTTGTGGGGCAGTAGGGTGTTGTAGGGGCAGCAGGGTGTTGTGAGGGCAGCAGGGTGTTGTAGGAGCAGTAGGGTGTTGTAGGGGTAGTCAAGTGTCATGGGGCAGTCGGGTGTTGTAGGGGCAGTAGGGTGTTGTAGGAGCAGTAGGGTGTTGTGGGGCAGTAGGGTGTTGTGGGGGCAGCAGGGTGTTGTAGGGGTAGTCAAGTGTCATGGGGCAGTCAGGTTTTGTAGGGGCAGTCGGGTGTTGTAGGGGCAGTAGGGTGTTGTGGGGCAGTAGGGTGTTGTGGGGCAGTAGGGTGTTGTAGGAGCAGTAGGGTGTTGTAGGGGCAGTAAGGTGTTGTAGGGACAGTAGGGTGTTGTAGGAGTAGTCAAGTGTCATGGGGCAGTCGGGTGTTGTAGGAGCAGTAGGGTGTTGTGGGGCAGTAGGGTGTTGTGGGGGCAGCAGGGTGTTGTAGGGGTAGTCAAGTGTCATGGGGCAGTCGGGTTTTGTAGGGGCAGTTGGGTGTTGTAGGGGCAGTAGGGTGTTGTGGGGCAGTAGGGTTTTGTAGGAGCAGTAGGGTGTTGTAGGGGCAGTAGGGTGTTGTAGGGGTAGTCAAGTGTCATGGGGCAGTCGGGTGTTGTAGGAGCAGTAGGGTGTTGTAGGGGCAGTAGGGTGTTGTAGGGGTAGTCAAGTGCCATGGGGCAGTCGGGTGTTGTAGGAGCAGTAGGGTGCTGTGGGGCAGTAGGGTGTTGTAGGAGCAGTAAGGTGTTGTAGGGGCAGTTGGGTGTTGTAGGGGCAGTAGGGTGTTGTAGGGGCAGTAGGGTGTTATATGAGCAGTAGGGTGTTGTGGGGCAGTAGGGTGTTGTAGGGGCAGTAGGGTGTTGTAGGGGCAGTCGGGTGTTGTAGGAGCAGTAGGGTGTTGTAGGGGCAGTAGGGTGTTGTAGGGGCAGTAGGGTGTTGTTGGGGTAGTCACGTGTCGTAGGGGCAGTCGGGTGTTGTAGGGGCAGCAGGGTGTTGTAGGGGTAGTCAAGTGTCATGGGGCAGTTGGGTGTTGTAGGGGCAGCAGGGTGTTGTAGGGGTAGTCAAGTGTCATGGGGCAGTTGGGTGTTGTAGGGGCAGTAGGGTGTCGTAGGGGCAGTCGGGTGTTGTAGGAACAGTAGGGTGTTGTGGGGCAGTCGGGTGTTGTAGGGGCAGCAGGGTGTTGTAGGGGTAGTCAAGTGTCATGGGGCAGTTGGGTGTTGTAGGAGCAGTAGGATGTTGTGGGGCAGTAGGGTGTTGTAGGAGCAGTAGGGTGTCGTAGGGGCAGTCGGGTGTTGTAGGAGCAGTAGGGTGTTGTGGAACAGTAGGGTGTTGTAGGAGCAGTAGGGTGTTGTAGGGGCAGTAGGGTGTTGTAGGGGCAGAAGGGTGTTGTAGGAGCAGTAGGGTGTTGTAGGGGCAGTAGGGTGTTGTAGGATTAGTCAAGTGTCTTGGGGCAGTCAGGTGTTGTAGGGGCAGTAGGGTGTCGTAGGGGCAGTAGGGTGTCGTAGGGGCAGTCGGGTGTCGTGGGGCAGTCGGGTGTCGTGGGGCAGTCGGGTGTTGTAGGAGCAGTAGGGTGTTGTGGGGCAGCAGGGTGTTGTAGGGGCAGCAGGGTGTTGTAGGGGCAGTCGGGTGTTGTAGGGGTAGTCAAGTGTCTTGGGGCAGTCAGGTGTTGTAGGGGCAGTAGGGTGTCGTAGGGGCAGTCGGATGTCGTAGGGGCAGTAGGGTGTCGTAGGGGCAGTAGGGTGTTGTGGGGCAGTAGGGTGTTGTGGGGGCAGCAGGGTGTTGTGAGGGTAGTCAAGTGTCATGGGGCAGTAGGGTTTTGTAGGGGCAGTCGGGTGTTGTAGGGGCAGTAGGGTGTTGTGGGGGCAGTAGGGTGTTGTGGGGGCAGTAGGGTGTTGTGGGGGCAGTAGGGTGTTGTAGGAGCAGTAGGGTGTTGTGGGGCAGTAGGGTGTTGTAGGGGCAGCAGGGTGTTGTAGGGGTAGTCAAGTGTCATGGGGCAGTCGGGTGTTGTAGGGGCAGTAGGATGTCGTAGGGGCAGTCGGGTGTCGTAGGGGCAGTAGGGTGTTGTAGGGGCAGCAGGGTGTTGTAGGGGTAGTCAAGTGTCATGGGGCAGTCGGGTGTTGTAGGGGCAGTAGGGTGTCGTAGGGGCAGTCGGGTGTCATGGGGCAGTCGGGTGTCGTAGGGGTAGTAGGGTGTCGTAGGGGCAGCAGGGTGTCGTAGGGGCAGCAGGGTGTTGTGGGGCAGTAGGGTGTTGTAGGAGCAGTAGGGTGTTGTGGGGGCAGCAGGGTGTTGTAGGGGTAGTCAAGTGTCATGGGGCAGTTGGGTGTTGTAGGAGCAGTAGGGTGTTGTGGGGCAGTCGAGTGTTGTAGGGGCAGTAGGGTGTTGTAGGGGCAGTATGGTGTTGTAGGGGTAATCCGGTGTTGTAGGGGCAGTAGGGTGTTGTTGGGGTAGTCAAGTGTTGTAGGGGCAGTCGGGTGTTGTAGGGGCAGCAGGGTGTTGTAGGGGTAGTCAAGTGTCATGGGGCAGTCGGGTGTTGTAGGAGCAGTAGGGTGTTGTGGGGCAGTAGAGTGTTGTGGGGCAGTAGGGTGTTGTGGGGCAGTAGGGTGTTGTAGGGGCAGTAGAGTGTTGTAGGGGTAGTCAAGTGTCATGGGGCAGTCAGGTGTTGTAGGAGCAGTAGGGTGTTGTGAGGCAGTAGGGTGTTGTAGGGGCAGTAGAGTGTTGTAGGAGCAATCCGGTGTTGTAGGGGCAGTAGGGTGTTGTAGGGAAAGTCGGGTGTTGTGGGGCAGTCGGGTGTTGTAGGGGCAGTAGGGTGTTGTTGGGGTAGTCAAGTGTTGTAGGGGCAGTCGGGTGTTGTAGGGGCAGCAGGGTGTTGTAGGGGTAGTCAAGTGTCATGGGGCAGTCGGGTGTTGTAGGAGCAGTAGGGTGTTGTAGGGGCAGTAGAGTGTTGTAGGAGCAATCCGGTGTTGTAGGGGCAGTAGGGTGTTGTAGGGAAAGTCGGGTGTTGTGGGGCAGTCGGGTGTTGTAGGGGCAGTAGGGTGTTGTTGGGGTAGTCAAGTGTTGTAGGGGCAGTCGGGTGTTGTAGGGGCAGCAGGGTGTTGTAGGGGTAGTCAAGTGTCAAGGGGCAGTCGGGTGTTGTAGGGGCAGTAGGGTGTCGTAGGGGCAGTCGGGTGTTGTAGGAGCAGTAGGGTGTTGTGGGGCAGTAGGGTGTTGTAGGAGCGGTAGGGTGTTGTAGGGGCAGTAGGGTGTTGTAGGGGTAGTCAAGTGTCATGGGGCAGTCAGGTGTTGTAGGAGCAGTAGGGTGTTGTAGGGGCAGTAGGGTGTTGTAGGGGCAATCCGGTGTTGTAGGGGCAGTAGGGTGTTGTAGGGGAAGTCGGGTGTTGTGGGGCAGTCGGGTGTCGTAGGGGCAGTCGGGTGTTGTAGGGGCAGTAGGGTGTTGTTGGGGTAGTCAAGTGTCGTAGGGGCAGTCGGGTGTTGTAGGGGCAGCAGGGTGTTGTAGGGGTAAAGTGTCATGGGGCATTCGGGTGTTGTAGGGGCAGTAGGGTGTCGTAGGGGCAGTCGGGTGTTGTAGGAGCAGTAGGGTGTTGTGGGGCAGTCGGGTGTTGTAGGGGCAGCAGGGTGTTGTAGGGGTAGTTAAGTGTCATGGGGCAGTCAGGTGTTGTAGGAGCAGTAGGGTGTTGTGGGGCAGTAGGGTGTTGTAGGAGCAATAGGGTGTCGTAGGGGCAGTCGGGTGTTGTAGGAGCAGTAGGGTGTTGTGGGGCAGAAGGGTGTTGTGGGGCAGAAGGGTGTTGTAGGAGCAGTAGGGTGTTGTAGGAGCAGTAGGGTGTTGTGGGGCAGTAGGGTGTTGTAGGGGCAGCAGGGTGTTGTGAGGGCAGCAGGGTGTTGTAGGAGCAGTAGGGTGTTGTAGGGGTAGTCAAGTGTCATGGGGCAGTCGGGTGTTGTAGGGGCAGTAGGGTGTTGTAGGAGCAGTAGGGTGTTGTGGGGCAGTAGGGTGTTGTGGGGGCAGCAGGGTGTTGTAGGGGTAGTCAAGTGTCATGGGGCAGTCAGGTTTTGTAGGGGCAGTCGGGTGTTGTAGGGGCAGTAGGGTGTTGTGGGGCAGTAGGGTGTTGTGGGGCAGTAGGGTGTTGTAGGAGCAGTAGGGTGTTGTAGGGGCAGTAAGGTGTTGTAGGGACAGTAGGGTGTTGTAGGAGTAGTCAAGTGTCATGGGGCAGTCGGGTGTTGTAGGAGCAGTAGGGTGTTGTGGGGCAGTAGGGTGTTGTGGGGGCAGCAGGGTGTTGTAGGGGTAGTCAAGTGTCATGGGGCAGTCGGGTTTTGTAGGGGCAGTTGGGTGTTGTAGGGGCAGTAGGGTGTTGTGGGGCAGTAGGGTTTTGTAGGAGCAGTAGGGTGTTGTAGGGGCAGTAGGGTGTTGTAGGGGTAGTCAAGTGTCATGGGGCAGTCGGGTGTTGTAGGAGCAGTAGGGTGTTGTAGGGGCAGTAGGGTGTTGTAGGGGTAGTCAAGTGCCATGGGGCAGTCGGGTGTTGTAGGAGCAGTAGGGTGCTGTGGGGCAGTAGGGTGTTGTAGGAGCAGTAAGGTGTTGTAGGGGCAGTTGGGTGTTGTAGGGGCAGTAGGGTGTTGTAGGGGCAGTAGGGTGTTATATGAGCAGTAGGGTGTTGTGGGGCAGTAGGGTGTTGTAGGGGCAGTAGGGTGTTGTAGGGGCAGTCGGGTGTTGTAGGAGCAGTAGGGTGTTGTAGGGGCAGTAGGGTGTTGTAGGGGCAGTAGGGTGTTGTTGGGGTAGTCACGTGTCGTAGGGGCAGTCGGGTGTTGTAGGGGCAGCAGGGTGTTGTAGGGGTAGTCAAGTGTCATGGGGCAGTTGGGTGTTGTAGGGGCAGCAGGGTGTTGTAGGGGTAGTCAAGTGTCATGGGGCAGTTGGGTGTTGTAGGGGCAGTAGGGTGTCGTAGGGGCAGTCGGGTGTTGTAGGAACAGTAGGGTGTTGTGGGGCAGTCGGGTGTTGTAGGGGCAGCAGGGTGTTGTAGGGGTAGTCAAGTGTCATGGGGCAGTTGGGTGTTGTAGGAGCAGTAGGATGTTGTGGGGCAGTAGGGTGTTGTAGGAGCAGTAGGGTGTCGTAGGGGCAGTCGGGTGTTGTAGGAGCAGTAGGGTGTTGTGGAACAGTAGGGTGTTGTAGGAGCAGTAGGGTGTTGTAGGGGCAGTAGGGTGTTGTAGGGGCAGAAGGGTGTTGTAGGAGCAGTAGGGTGTTGTAGGGGCAGTAGGGTGTTGTAGGATTAGTCAAGTGTCTTGGGGCAGTCAGGTGTTGTAGGGGCAGTAGGGTGTCGTAGGGGCAGTAGGGTGTCGTAGGGGCAGTCGGGTGTCGTGGGGCAGTCGGGTGTCGTGGGGCAGTCGGGTGTTGTAGGAGCAGTAGGGTGTTGTGGGGCAGCAGGGTGTTGTAGGGGCAGCAGGGTGTTGTAGGGGCAGTCGGGTGTTGTAGGGGTAGTCAAGTGTCTTGGGGCAGTCAGGTGTTGTAGGGGCAGTAGGGTGTCGTAGGGGCAGTCGGATGTCGTAGGGGCAGTAGGGTGTCGTAGGGGCAGTAGGGTGTTGTGGGGCAGTAGGGTGTTGTGGGGGCAGCAGGGTGTTGTGAGGGTAGTCAAGTGTCATGGGGCAGTTGGGTGTTGTAGGAGCAGTAGGGTGTTGTGGGGCAGTCGAGTGTTGTAGGGGCAGTAGGGTGTTGTAGGGGCAGTATGGTGTTGTAGGGGTAATCCGGTGTTGTAGGGGCAGTAGGGTGTTGTTGGGGTAGTCAAGTGTTGTAGGGGCAGTCGGGTGTTGTAGGGGCAGCAGGGTGTTGTAGGGGTAGTCAAGTGTCATGGGGCAGTCGGGTGTTGTAGGAGCAGTAGGGTGTTGTGGGGCAGTAGAGTGTTGTGGGGCAGTAGGGTGTTGTGGGGCAGTAGGGTGTTGTAGGGGCAGTAGAGTGTTGTAGGGGTAGTCAAGTGTCATGGGGCAGTCAGGTGTTGTAGGAGCAGTAGGGTGTTGTGAGGCAGTAGGGTGTTGTAGGGGCAGTAGAGTGTTGTAGGAGCAATCCGGTGTTGTAGGGGCAGTAGGGTGTTGTAGGGAAAGTCGGGTGTTGTGGGGCAGTCGGGTGTTGTAGGGGCAGTAGGGTGTTGTTGGGGTAGTCAAGTGTTGTAGGGGCAGTCGGGTGTTGTAGGGGCAGCAGGGTGTTGTAGGGGTAGTCAAGTGTCATGGGGCAGTCGGGTGTTGTAGGAGCAGTAGGGTGTTGTAGGGGCAGTAGAGTGTTGTAGGAGCAATCCGGTGTTGTAGGGGCAGTAGGGTGTTGTAGGGAAAGTCGGGTGTTGTGGGGCAGTCGGGTGTTGTAGGGGCAGTAGGGTGTTGTTGGGGTAGTCAAGTGTTGTAGGGGCAGTCGGGTGTTGTAGGGGCAGCAGGGTGTTGTAGGGGTAGTCAAGTGTCAAGGGGCAGTCGGGTGTTGTAGGGGCAGTAGGGTGTCGTAGGGGCAGTCGGGTGTTGTAGGAGCAGTAGGGTGTTGTGGGGCAGTAGGGTGTTGTAGGAGCGGTAGGGTGTTGTAGGGGCAGTAGGGTGTTGTAGGGGTAGTCAAGTGTCATGGGGCAGTCAGGTGTTGTAGGAGCAGTAGGGTGTTGTAGGGGCAGTAGGGTGTTGTAGGGGCAATCCGGTGTTGTAGGGGCAGTAGGGTGTTGTAGGGGAAGTCGGGTGTTGTGGGGCAGTCGGGTGTCGTAGGGGCAGTCGGGTGTTGTAGGGGCAGTAGGGTGTTGTTGGGGTAGTCAAGTGTCGTAGGGGCAGTCGGGTGTTGTAGGGGCAGCAGGGTGTTGTAGGGGTAAAGTGTCATGGGGCATTCGGGTGTTGTAGGGGCAGTAGGGTGTCGTAGGGGCAGTCGGGTGTTGTAGGAGCAGTAGGGTGTTGTGGGGCAGTCGGGTGTTGTAGGGGCAGCAGGGTGTTGTAGGGGTAGTTAAGTGTCATGGGGCAGTCAGGTGTTGTAGGAGCAGTAGGGTGTTGTGGGGCAGTAGGGTGTTGTAGGAGCAATAGGGTGTCGTAGGGGCAGTCGGGTGTTGTAGGAGCAGTAGGGTGTTGTGGGGCAGAAGGGTGTTGTGGGGCAGAAGGGTGTTGTAGGAGCAGTAGGGTGTTGTAGGAGCAGTAGGGTGTTGTGGGGCAGTAGGGTGTTGTAGGGGCAGCAGGGTGTTGTGAGGGCAGCAGGGTGTTGTAGGAGCAGTAGGGTGTTGTAGGGGTAGTCAAGTGTCATGGGGCAGTCGGGTGTTGTAGGGGCAGTAGGGTGTTGTAGGAGCAGTAGGGTGTTGTGGGGCAGTAGGGTGTTGTGGGGGCAGCAGGGTGTTGTAGGGGTAGTCAAGTGTCATGGGGCAGTCAGGTTTTGTAGGGGCAGTCGGGTGTTGTAGGGGCAGTAGGGTGTTGTGGGGCAGTAGGGTGTTGTGGGGCAGTAGGGTGTTGTAGGAGCAGTAGGGTGTTGTAGGGGCAGTAAGGTGTTGTAGGGACAGTAGGGTGTTGTAGGAGTAGTCAAGTGTCATGGGGCAGTCGGGTGTTGTAGGAGCAGTAGGGTGTTGTGGGGCAGTAGGGTGTTGTGGGGGCAGCAGGGTGTTGTAGGGGTAGTCAAGTGTCATGGGGCAGTCGGGTTTTGTAGGGGCAGTTGGGTGTTGTAGGGGCAGTAGGGTGTTGTGGGGCAGTAGGGTTTTGTAGGAGCAGTAGGGTGTTGTAGGGGCAGTAGGGTGTTGTAGGGGTAGTCAAGTGTCATGGGGCAGTCGGGTGTTGTAGGAGCAGTAGGGTGTTGTAGGGGCAGTAGGGTGTTGTAGGGGTAGTCAAGTGCCATGGGGCAGTCGGGTGTTGTAGGAGCAGTAGGGTGCTGTGGGGCAGTAGGGTGTTGTAGGAGCAGTAAGGTGTTGTAGGGGCAGTTGGGTGTTGTAGGGGCAGTAGGGTGTTGTAGGGGCAGTAGGGTGTTATATGAGCAGTAGGGTGTTGTGGGGCAGTAGGGTGTTGTAGGGGCAGTAGGGTGTTGTAGGGGCAGTCGGGTGTTGTAGGAGCAGTAGGGTGTTGTAGGGGCAGTAGGGTGTTGTAGGGGCAGTAGGGTGTTGTTGGGGTAGTCACGTGTCGTAGGGGCAGTCGGGTGTTGTAGGGGCAGCAGGGTGTTGTAGGGGTAGTCAAGTGTCATGGGGCAGTTGGGTGTTGTAGGGGCAGCAGGGTGTTGTAGGGGTAGTCAAGTGTCATGGGGCAGTTGGGTGTTGTAGGGGCAGTAGGGTGTCGTAGGGGCAGTCGGGTGTTGTAGGAACAGTAGGGTGTTGTGGGGCAGTCGGGTGTTGTAGGGGCAGCAGGGTGTTGTAGGGGTAGTCAAGTGTCATGGGGCAGTTGGGTGTTGTAGGAGCAGTAGGATGTTGTGGGGCAGTAGGGTGTTGTAGGAGCAGTAGGGTGTCGTAGGGGCAGTCGGGTGTTGTAGGAGCAGTAGGGTGTTGTGGAACAGTAGGGTGTTGTAGGAGCAGTAGGGTGTTGTAGGGGCAGTAGGGTGTTGTAGGGGCAGAAGGGTGTTGTAGGAGCAGTAGGGTGTTGTAGGGGCAGTAGGGTGTTGTAGGATTAGTCAAGTGTCTTGGGGCAGTCAGGTGTTGTAGGGGCAGTAGGGTGTCGTAGGGGCAGTAGGGTGTCGTAGGGGCAGTCGGGTGTCGTGGGGCAGTCGGGTGTCGTGGGGCAGTCGGGTGTTGTAGGAGCAGTAGGGTGTTGTGGGGCAGCAGGGTGTTGTAGGGGCAGCAGGGTGTTGTAGGGGCAGTCGGGTGTTGTAGGGGTAGTCAAGTGTCTTGGGGCAGTCAGGTGTTGTAGGGGCAGTAGGGTGTCGTAGGGGCAGTCGGATGTCGTAGGGGCAGTAGGGTGTCGTAGGGGCAGTAGGGTGTTGTGGGGCAGTAGGGTGTTGTGGGGGCAGCAGGGTGTTGTGAGGGTAGTCAAGTGTCATGGGGCAGTAGGGTTTTGTAGGGGCAGTCGGGTGTTGTAGGGGCAGTAGGGTGTTGTGGGGGCAGTAGGGTGTTGTGGGGGCAGTAGGGTGTTGTGGGGGCAGTAGGGTGTTGTAGGAGCAGTAGGGTGTTGTGGGGCAGTAGGGTGTTGTAGGGGCAGCAGGGTGTTGTAGGGGTAGTCAAGTGTCATGGGGCAGTCGGGTGTTGTAGGGGCAGTAGGATGTCGTAGGGGCAGTCGGGTGTCGTAGGGGCAGTAGGGTGTTGTAGGGGCAGCAGGGTGTTGTAGGGGTAGTCAAGTGTCATGGGGCAGTCGGGTGTTGTAGGGGCAGTAGGGTGTCGTAGGGGCAGTCGGGTGTCATGGGGCAGTCGGGTGTCGTAGGGGTAGTAGGGTGTCGTAGGGGCAGCAGGGTGTCGTAGGGGCAGCAGGGTGTTGTGGGGCAGTAGGGTGTTGTAGGAGCAGTAGGGTGTTGTGGGGGCAGCAGGGTGTTGTAGGGGTAGTCAAGTGTCATGGGGCAGTTGGGTGTTGTAGGAGCAGTAGGGTGTTGTGGGGCAGTCGAGTGTTGTAGGGGCAGTAGGGTGTTGTAGGGGCAGTATGGTGTTGTAGGGGTAATCCGGTGTTGTAGGGGCAGTAGGGTGTTGTTGGGGTAGTCAAGTGTTGTAGGGGCAGTCGGGTGTTGTAGGGGCAGCAGGGTGTTGTAGGGGTAGTCAAGTGTCATGGGGCAGTCGGGTGTTGTAGGAGCAGTAGGGTGTTGTGGGGCAGTAGAGTGTTGTGGGGCAGTAGGGTGTTGTGGGGCAGTAGGGTGTTGTAGGGGCAGTAGAGTGTTGTAGGGGTAGTCAAGTGTCATGGGGCAGTCAGGTGTTGTAGGAGCAGTAGGGTGTTGTGAGGCAGTAGGGTGTTGTAGGGGCAGTAGAGTGTTGTAGGAGCAATCCGGTGTTGTAGGGGCAGTAGGGTGTTGTAGGGAAAGTCGGGTGTTGTGGGGCAGTCGGGTGTTGTAGGGGCAGTAGGGTGTTGTTGGGGTAGTCAAGTGTTGTAGGGGCAGTCGGGTGTTGTAGGGGCAGCAGGGTGTTGTAGGGGTAGTCAAGTGTCAAGGGGCAGTCGGGTGTCATAGGGGCAGTCGGGTGTTGTAGGAGCAGTAGGGTGTTGTGGGGCAGTAGGGTGTTGTAGGAGCGGTAGGGTGTTGTAGGGGCAGTAGGGTGTTGTAGGGGTAGTCAAGTGTCATGGGGCAGTCAGGTGTTGTAGGAGCAGTAGGGTGTTGTAGGGGCAGTAGGGTGTTGTAGGGGCAATCCGGTGTTGTAGGGGCAGTAGGGTGTTGTAGGGGAAGTCGGGTGTTGTGGGGCAGTCGGGTGTCGTAGGGGCAGTCGGGTGTTGTAGGGGCAGTAGGGTGTTGTTGGGGTAGTCAAGTGTCGTAGGGGCAGTCGGGTGTTGTAGGGGCAGCAGGGTGTTGTAGGGGTAAAGTGTCATGGGGCATTCGGGTGTTGTAGGGGCAGTAGGGTGTCGTAGGGGCAGTCGGGTGTTGTAGGAGCAGTAGGGTGTTGTGGGGCAGTCGGGTGTTGTAGGGGCAGCAGGGTGTTGTAGGGGTAGTTAAGTGTCATGGGGCAGTCAGGTGTTGTAGGAGCAGTAGGGTGTTGTGGGGCAGTAGGGTGTTGTAGGAGCAATAGGGTGTCGTAGGGGCAGTCGGGTGTTGTAGGAGCAGTAGGGTGTTGTGGGGCAGAAGGGTGTTGTGGGGCAGAAGGGTGTTGTAGGAGCAGTAGGGTGTTGTAGGAGCAGTAGGGTGTTGTGGGGCAGTAGGGTGTTGTAGGGGCAGCAGGGTGTTGTGAGGGCAGCAGGGTGTTGTAGGAGCAGTAGGGTGTTGTAGGGGTAGTCAAGTGTCATGGGGCAGTCGGGTGTTGTAGGGGCAGTAGGGTGTTGTAGGAGCAGTAGGGTGTTGTGGGGCAGTAGGGTGTTGTGGGGGCAGCAGGGTGTTGTAGGGGTAGTCAAGTGTCATGGGGCAGTCAGGTTTTGTAGGGGCAGTCGGGTGTTGTAGGGGCAGTAGGGTGTTGTGGGGCAGTAGGGTGTTGTGGGGCAGTAGGGTGTTGTAGGAGCAGTAGGGTGTTGTAGGGGCAGTAAGGTGTTGTAGGGACAGTAGGGTGTTGTAGGAGTAGTCAAGTGTCATGGGGCAGTCGGGTGTTGTAGGAGCAGTAGGGTGTTGTGGGGCAGTAGGGTGTTGTGGGGGCAGCAGGGTGTTGTAGGGGTAGTCAAGTGTCATGGGGCAGTCGGGTTTTGTAGGGGCAGTTGGGTGTTGTAGGGGCAGTAGGGTGTTGTGGGGCAGTAGGGTTTTGTAGGAGCAGTAGGGTGTTGTAGGGGCAGTAGGGTGTTGTAGGGGTAGTCAAGTGTCATGGGGCAGTCGGGTGTTGTAGGAGCAGTAGGGTGTTGTAGGGGCAGTAGGGTGTTGTAGGGGTAGTCAAGTGCCATGGGGCAGTCGGGTGTTGTAGGAGCAGTAGGGTGCTGTGGGGCAGTAGGGTGTTGTAGGAGCAGTAAGGTGTTGTAGGGGCAGTTGGGTGTTGTAGGGGCAGTAGGGTGTTGTAGGGGCAGTAGGGTGTTATATGAGCAGTAGGGTGTTGTGGGGCAGTAGGGTGTTGTAGGGGCAGTAGGGTGTTGTAGGGGCAGTCGGGTGTTGTAGGAGCAGTAGGGTGTTGTAGGGGCAGTAGGGTGTTGTAGGGGCAGTAGGGTGTTGTTGGGGTAGTCACGTGTCGTAGGGGCAGTCGGGTGTTGTAGGGGCAGCAGGGTGTTGTAGGGGTAGTCAAGTGTCATGGGGCAGTTGGGTGTTGTAGGGGCAGCAGGGTGTTGTAGGGGTAGTCAAGTGTCATGGGGCAGTTGGGTGTTGTAGGGGCAGTAGGGTGTCGTAGGGGCAGTCGGGTGTTGTAGGAACAGTAGGGTGTTGTGGGGCAGTCGGGTGTTGTAGGGGCAGCAGGGTGTTGTAGGGGTAGTCAAGTGTCATGGGGCAGTTGGGTGTTGTAGGAGCAGTAGGATGTTGTGGGGCAGTAGGGTGTTGTAGGAGCAGTAGGGTGTCGTAGGGGCAGTCGGGTGTTGTAGGAGCAGTAGGGTGTTGTGGAACAGTAGGGTGTTGTAGGAGCAGTAGGGTGTTGTAGGGGCAGTAGGGTGTTGTAGGGGCAGAAGGGTGTTGTAGGAGCAGTAGGGTGTTGTAGGGGCAGTAGGGTGTTGTAGGATTAGTCAAGTGTCTTGGGGCAGTCAGGTGTTGTAGGGGCAGTAGGGTGTCGTAGGGGCAGTAGGGTGTCGTAGGGGCAGTCGGGTGTCGTGGGGCAGTCGGGTGTCGTGGGGCAGTCGGGTGTTGTAGGAGCAGTAGGGTGTTGTGGGGCAGCAGGGTGTTGTAGGGGCAGCAGGGTGTTGTAGGGGCAGTCGGGTGTTGTAGGGGTAGTCAAGTGTCTTGGGGCAGTCAGGTGTTGTAGGGGCAGTAGGGTGTCGTAGGGGCAGTCGGATGTCGTAGGGGCAGTAGGGTGTCGTAGGGGCAGTAGGGTGTTGTGGGGCAGTAGGGTGTTGTGGGGGCAGCAGGGTGTTGTGAGGGTAGTCAAGTGTCATGGGGCAGTAGGGTTTTGTAGGGGCAGTCGGGTGTTGTAGGGGCAGTAGGGTGTTGTGGGGGCAGTAGGGTGTTGTGGGGGCAGTAGGGTGTTGTGGGGGCAGTAGGGTGTTGTAGGAGCAGTAGGGTGTTGTGGGGCAGTAGGGTGTTGTAGGGGCAGCAGGGTGTTGTAGGGGTAGTCAAGTGTCATGGGGCAGTCGGGTGTTGTAGGGGCAGTAGGATGTCGTAGGGGCAGTCGGGTGTCGTAGGGGCAGTAGGGTGTTGTAGGGGCAGCAGGGTGTTGTAGGGGTAGTCAAGTGTCATGGGGCAGTCGGGTGTTGTAGGGGCAGTAGGGTGTCGTAGGGGCAGTCGGGTGTCATGGGGCAGTCGGGTGTCGTAGGGGTAGTAGGGTGTCGTAGGGGCAGCAGGGTGTCGTAGGGGCAGCAGGGTGTTGTGGGGCAGTAGGGTGTTGTAGGAGCAGTAGGGTGTTGTGGGGGCAGCAGGGTGTTGTAGGGGTAGTCAAGTGTCATGGGGCAGTCAGGTGTTGTAGGGGCAGTAGGGTGTTGTAGGGGCAGTCGGGTGTCATAGGAGCAGTCGGGTGTCGTAGGGGTAGTAGGGTGTCGTGGGGCAGCAGGGTGTTGTAGGGGCAGTAGGGTGTTGTAGGAGCAGTAGAGTGTTGTGGGGCAGTAGGGTGTTGTGGGGGCAGCAGGGTGTTGTAGGGGTAGTCAAGTGTCATGGGGCAGTCGGGTGTTGTAGGGGCAGTCGGGTGTTGTAGGGGCAGTAGGGTGTTGTGGGGCAGTAGGGTGTTGTGGGGCAGTAGGGTGTTGTGGGGCAGTAGGGTGTTGTGGGGGCAGCAGGGTGTTGTGAGGGTAGTCAAGTGTCATGGGGCAGTCGGGTTTTGTAGGGGCAGTAGGGTGTTGTAGGGGCAGTAGGGTGTTGTAGGGGCAGTAGGGTGTTGTGGGGCAGTAGGATGTTGTAGGGGCAGTAGGGTGTTGTAGGGGTAGTCAAGTGTCATGGGGCAGTCGGGTGTTGTAGGGGCAGTAGGATGTCGTAGGGGCAGTCGGGTGTCGTAGGGGCAGTAGGGTGTTGTAGGGGCAGCAGGGTGTTGTAGGGGTAGTCAAGTGTCATGGGGCAGTCGGGTGTTGTAGGGGCAGTAGGGTGTCGTAGGGGCAGTCGGGTGTCATGGGGCAGTCGGGTGTCGTAGGGGTAGTAGGGTGTCGTAGGGGCAGCAGGGTGTCGTAGGGGCAGCAGGGTGTTGTGGGGCAGTAGGGTGTTGTAGGAGCAGTAGGGTGTTGTGGGGGCAGCAGGGTGTTGTAGGGGTAGTCAAGTGTCATGGGGCAGTCAGGTGTTGTAGGGGCAGTAGGGTGTTGTAGGGGCAGTCGGGTGTCATAGGAGCAGTCGGGTGTCGTAGGGGTAGTAGGGTGTCGTGGGGCAGCAGGGTGTTGTAGGGGCAGCAGGGTGTTGTAGGAGCAGTAGAGTGTTGTGGGGCAGTAGGGTGTTGTGGGGGCAGCAGGGTGTTGTAGGGGTAGTCAAGTGTCATGGGGCAGTCGGGTGTTGTAGGGGCAGTCGGGTGTTGTAGGGGCAGTAGGGTGTTGTGGGGCAGTAGGGTGTTGTAGGGGCAGTAGGGTATTGTAGGAGCAGTAGGGTGTTGTGGGGTAGTAGGGTGTTGTAGGGGCAGTAGGGTGTTGTAGGGGCAGTAGGGTATTGTAGGAGCAGTAGGGTGTTGTGGGGTAGTAGGGTGTTGTAGGGGCAGTAGGGTATTGTAGGAGCAGTAGGGTGTTGTGGGGTAGTAGGGTGTTGTAGGGGCAGCAGGGTGTAGTGGAGTTAGCGTGCTACCTCACACTGCGCTCTCAGTCCACGCTCCTGCAGCCGAGACCAGATGCTCTGAATTCTCCCAGCATGCTCTGGGTGAGAGCTGTTATCGCCACATGTACACTGGTGCTTTAACATCTGAGAGTCATATACGAGACCTACACACACACACACGTTTCAATACATTCAAACACTAAAGCTTTTACATAAGAAAAGTTAAAATAATAATAAACAAAGAGTCAACTCAGTGTTTAAATCCGACCCGCAGCCCTCCGAGTGCTCTGCAGTCTTACCTGTGGTAAAGCGTGATTGGCTGAGGCTGGGCTCGGTTGCTGTGGCGATGGGCAGTGTTTTGTCAGGCAGTGTGTGTGAAGTGGAGGCTGGTGAGGACTGTGTGCGTGAAAGTGGGCGGTGCATGCCGCTGAGCATCATGGGTAATGCCATTTGAGCCGTGTGTCTGCGCAGTTGCTGCAGTTGTTTCTGCGTCTCCCAAAGACGTGACTACACACACACACACACACACACACACACACACACACACACACACACAGACACAGACACGGTTAAGGGAAGCCTGAAGGACTCTGCTGTCCCCTTGTGAGTTTCGTGAGAAGGAACAGTGGAACAGTGGGGTGGTGAGAGCACCCTCTGCTGGAGAGCAGTCAGTTCTACACTCTGTGCTCTGTGTTTGTGATGAAACGCTGGTCCTGATATGTTCATGTCATATGTTCACCTGCCTGTGTGTGTGTGTGTGTGTGTGTGTGTGTGTGTGTGTGTGTGTAAAAAACATTTAAAAACGCTTCACAAATATCCATCAGAATTTAGAGCCATATTTACTGAGAGAATATTTAATCTAATAAGTGAAATTCTAACGAAAGGTGTTCAAGTGACTGTGCTGGTGGGTGTGGCCATGCAAAATAAATATACATGCAAATGCACCCATGTGAGCTTTGTAAGCTCTGTGTGTGTGTGTGTGTGTGTGTGTGTGTGTGTGTGTGTTACCTGGTTCAGAATGAGGGTCTGTTGAAGGCTGAGCTGATCATCCTGAGTCTCGGCTTCCCTTTGTGACTCCGCCCTGCTTTTATTTACATTGCTGGATGACGTCCCCACCTCCTCCGAGTCCATGTCCTCAGAGGGAATTTGACAGAGACGTGGCTTCTCACTCGACTTAGACATGAGCTGCAGAACACGCACACACACACACACACACACACACACACACACACACAATTAAAGCTGACTGTTCAATAGATAACATACAGTCTGCAGAAGTGAATACTAATATGATAGTGCGTGTGTGTGTGTGTGTGTGTGTGTATATACCTTGCCAAGGTGTGTTTGTTGTTTCAGTCTTTCCAGCAGCTGTGTGTTGTGTTGTTGTTGCAGTAGGTGCGTGTGTATGGTGCGGGGACTCGGGGGCAGCGGCTCAGACCGTGTGCGGCTCAGTGGTTTGTGAGCAGCACTGACATGCAAAGGAACTGGAGCCAGACCTGGAACTACACACACACACACACACACACACACACACACACACAGTTTTTTAATGATCCACAGCAGGGGAAGTGGCCAGGAGTCAGATAAAATGTGTGCATTTTGGTGTAAGTACGAGAGGGTTCAGTGTGTTACAATGTGTGTTACAGTGTGTGTTACAGTACCTTTAAGTGTTATAATGTGTATTATAATTTGTGTTACAGTGTGTAGTGGTTAGCACTGTCGCCTCACAGCAAGAAGGTCCTGGGTTCGAGCCCCGTGGCCGGCGAGGGCCTTTCTGTGTGGAGTTTGCATGTTCTCCCCGTGTCCGCGTGGGTTTCCTCCGGGTGCTCCGGTTTCCCCCACAGTCCAAAGACATGCGGTTCGGTTAATGTGGGGCGGCCTTGGGCTGAGGTGCCCTTGAGCGAGGTACCGAACCCCTGACTGCTCCCCGGGCGCTCTGGTGTGGCTGCCCACTGCTCTAGGTGTGTGTGTGTGTGTGTGTGTGTGTGTGTGTGTTCACTGCTTCAGATGGGTTAAATGCAGAGGATGAATCTCACTGTGCTGGAAGTGTGCATGTGACGAATAAAGGTTTCTTCTTCTTTTTCTAGTGTGTTGCAATGTTTTACATAGTATGTGTGATACAGAGTGTGTTACAGTGTGCTAATGTTAGAGTGTGTGATATAGTGTGTTACAGCATGTGTTAGAGTGTTTGTGTGTGTGTGTGTGTGTGTGTGTGTGTGTTACAATGTGTATTATAGTGTCTGAGAATTACAGTGCACGTGTGTGTTCCACTGTGTTTTTGTGTGTTACAGTGTGTGTTTGCATTACAGTGTGTGTAGTGTGTGTTTTGCAGTGTGTGTTACAGTATGTATGAGCATTACAGTGTGTGTTACAGTGTGTGTTTGCATTACAGTGTGTGTAGTGTGTGTTTTGCAGTGTGTGTTACAGTGTATGCACCACAGTGCATCTTACGTGATGTGTTTGTTACGTTCTGTAAGTGTTAGAGCGATTGTGCTGCAGTGTGTGTTAGTGTTACAATGTGCTACAGTGTGTGAGTTACAGTGTGTGTGTGTGCTAGAGTGTGTCTTACAGTGTGTTCCAAAGTTTTACAGTGTGTGTAGCAGTGTGTGTTATAGTTTACGTTAGAGTGTGAGTGTTGGAGTGTACGCACTACTGTGCATCTTACTGTGTGTGTGTTTGCGTGTGTGTTCCAGTTTCTGTGTTAGTGTGTGTGTGTTACACTGTCTGTGTTCCAGTTTCTGTGTTAGTGTGTGTGTGTTACACTGTCTGTATTACAGTTTGTGTGTTTTTATGGTGTTTGTTACAGTCACCATGTTTACATGCACAAAATATTCCAATATTCCAATTAAAAACTCCTAAAACCCAAATAATATCGGCATATCCTACGTCTTATACAGAAAATACTAAATTCAGAATAAAGCCAAATTTGGACCATCCAAACAGTCTGCTGTTTACAGGATCAAATCCCAAATCCCGTCATGTTCAGAATAACAGTGGAATATTGGTGTGTAAACGTAACCACTGTGTGTTACTCTGTCTGGGTTATGATGTGTGTGGTAGTTTGTGTTTTACAGCGTGTGTATGACAGTCTCACCTGTGAGCAGTGGAGTGTGGACAAGTCCAGATGGCTCCAGGATAAGGACGGGCTGTACCAGGTTCTGCTCCTCAACACCCAGAGGAACCAACAGTGGAGAACCCGATGATACCAGAGGAACCTGACTCAGTTTCAGAGAACCTAGTTCCCCCTCCGCCTGCATCATCATCATTCAACATAACATACTGATTAAGGGCAGATGTTAAGAGATGGGCCTGACATGGGGTGAAGCCCAAAGGGCAGCAAAAGGCCACACAGAAGGGCGTCGACGTGCCGCAGCCTTATTTTCCACTCAGAAAGAAGAGTTAATCATTACGTCACTACAATATTAACACTACACTCTAATGTTAAACTAATTATAAACACTAATACTAAACACTCTAAGCAGATGGAAGAATGGAGAGGTGGAGGGAGGGATAGAGGGACGTGAAGGAAAGGAAGAATAATAAATGAATGGAGGGATGAAGTGCGAGACACTGAGATATTAATTATATATATCGGGACAAATTTATAAATTCGTATGTTTCAAATTTAAATCCTGAATTTATACATTTCAGTAAAACTGCTTTGGTTAATAAAATTACAATACAAATAAAACTGAGATGATAATTTCACTGCTGTGATTCAGTGTTGAGGCTGGAAGAAGAGAAGGATGGAGGGATGTGTTTATGGATGAGTAGACTGATGGATGGATGGATTACCTTGGCATGAGCTGGAAGTCCCAGTGTGATGGTGGGGAGGGTGGAAGCCGTCGGGACAGAGAAATGAGCTACAGATCCATCAGAGAGTAACACCCTCTGAGCCTACACACACACACACACACACACACACACACAGTTTATAAACGTGAGGTGAGTGAATCAGAATGTGGAGCAGTAAAATAACTGCAGCAGCTCGTCCCTAATGAAACACACCCTGAGTAACAAAACCCCTGTCTGTGTGTGTGTGTGTGTGTGTGTGTGTGTGTGTGTTAGGAATCAGACAGCTCAGCCTTCTTTTGTGTCTCTGCTTAAAACATTTAATTACACACACTATTTTCTCAACAACATTCACAAAGGACTGACTGCATATTAACAAGCACTTCAGTGTGTGTGTGTGTGTGTGTGTGTGTATGTGTGTGTGTGTGTGTACGCACCTCGTGTGTCAGGCTGGCAGTAGGGGGCAGCACTCCGTTCTCACTGGGCAGCGTGTCATTAGGAGAACTGCAGCCTGATACAGGAGTACTACTGCTGCTGGGAGACGAGTCTGAGAGACAGACAGGCAGGTGGAGAGACAGGCAGACAGGCAGGCAGAGAGACAGACAGGCAGGTGGAGAGACAGACAGGCAGTGAGACAAACAAGCAGGCAGCGAGACAGACAAGCAGGCAGAGAGACAGACAGGCAGTGACACAGTCAGGCAGGCGGAGAGAGAGACAGGCAGTGAGACAGACAGGCAGGCAGAGAGACAGACAGGCAGGCAGAGGGACAGACAGGCAGGCAGAGGGACAGACAGGCAGGCAGAGGGACAGACAGGCAGATAGGCGGACAGGCAGTGACACAGTCAGGCAGGCAGAGAGACAGACAGGCAGGGAGACAGACAGGCAGGCAGAAGGACAGACGGACAGACAGAGGGACAGACAGGCAGGCAGAGGGACAGACAGGCAGGCAGAAAGACAGACAGGCAGAGAGACAGACAGACAGGCAAGCAGAGAGACAGACAAACAGACAGGCAGGCAGAAAGACAGACAGGCAGGCAGTGAGACAGACAGGCAGGCAGTGAGACAGACAGGCAAGCAGAGAGACAGACAGACAGACAGACAGACAGACAGACAGGCAGGCAGGCAGAAAGACAGACAGGCAAGCAGAGAGAGACAGACAGGTAGCAAAAGAGAAAAAGACACAATGACTGTGAGAGAGACAGACAGCAAGAGAGAATTTGTATGAACGTGTGTGTGTGTGTGTGTGCGCGCGCGTGCCTACCAAGCGTGTCAGGTCTGTGGGGTTTGATGGTGGGCGGGGCACTCTGCTTCCGGGTTAGTGGACTCTTCCGAGTGTGTAGATGTTTCTTCAGCTTCATCTTCAGGTTTGGCTCAGAGGCTGTGTGTGGAAAAGATCAATGTAAATGGAGATCAGATCTAGAGGGTGTGTCCCTCTGTGTTATCACATGACCACAACAACTGTCACTGATTGGCTGCATGAATCTCCAGTCTGGGTGAGACAGAAATCAACCACAGCCCTGTGTTTATTACTGATGGAGCTGCTGCTACACTCACTAACACAACAATACACAACAATCTGACATCGAGACAAAAATAAAGCGTGTGTGTGTGTGTGTGTGTGTGTGTGTGTGTGAGAGAGAGACGTACTTGCTCTCCGTAGTGGAGGATCTTCTGCTCCGTCACTCAGTGTCTGTGGAGGAGACGAGAACAGCGACTGCAGAGGAACATTGGGATCTGGAGCCAACTCTCTACACACACACACACACACACACACACACACACACACACACATATTACTATGGCAACTAAAAAAAGGAAACCTGACCACTATAAAAAACAAAAACAGAGAATATTAATTAAATTTAAAAAGTAACTTCATGGCAAGAGCATTATAAATATAATTAATGAAAATAAATGCTCTGAGTGTGGAGAGGAGGAAATCTTATTCTCTGCATCAAATGTAAAGAGTGAAAACGTTAAAATCTAACTAACACAACAAAGATAGTTTTGTCTTTCGGATATTTTCTGTTTTTGTAACGCTAACTGTAACCCAAAGCAGAATTTGAACCTTTGTCATTTTGTGACTGAATTTATGGAGCAGGAACACAATGTAAAGAAAATGCAGTAATAAGCACTGAATACAGCTTGAGATAAAATGTTTAAAACATCTAATAATTAAACTGAAGGCAAAATTTTTCTTATCAAAATTCTATTTATCTCATTTTATTAAATATTTGAATGCATGTTTGATCGCTATTTTGTCGCTGCTATAGCAAGTTCTGAGTGTTTAAAATATACTGTAATACATCAGTGCATATGTCAAAGCAACGGCCGTAAACGAGATTCGTTGAGATCTGTGCGAGACATCGTAGGACAGAAGTAAAACGTACAGCGGAAATCAAAGTGACCAACATCTGCCAGCGTTGCAAAAGACGCGCGCCCTCTTTCAAACGCTGACTTAATCAAAACCACAAGTTTTGTTTGTTCTGATAGCAATCAGGAAAGTTTGAAAAAAGTAGGCAGTAATCGTCATTTAAACTCGTTGTTGTGCAATATTTTGTTTGGAAAATAATTTTTAAAATGGAGGCACTGACACCTGGCTGACACGTCACGTTTCAAAGTCTCGCACAAGTCTCGTGAAGATTGCACAGATAAGCGACGCCTGCCGTGGACCAAACGAACCAAATTCAACACGGCTAAAAACCCAATAGGCCGATAAGTATAATATTTAATTGCAATTAGTTGCCCATACGAGTCACAACATAAAGTTACTAAAACCGAAAACATAATTGAAGAACACGTTAATTAAGGAATAAAGCAAGTTTTAAAAATGACTTCAGTTCCCCTTTAATGTTTAAAATGTTACATTTGTTGATTCTGAGTGTCGTTCCCACTCCTACCACTAGGGGGCAAAGATCAGCAAGGAATGGAGTTCATCCATCCATCCATTATCTCTAGCGGCTTTATCCTGTTCTACAGGGTCGCAGGCGAGCTGGATCCTATCCCAGCTGACTACGGGCGAAAGGCGGGGTTCACCCTGGACAAGTCGCCAGGTCATCACAGGGCTGACACATAGACACAGACAACCATTCACACTCACATTCACACCTACGCTCAATTTAGAGTCACCAGTTAACCTAACCTGCATGTCTTTGGACTGTGGGGGAAACCGGAGCACCCGGAGGAAACCCACGCAGACACGGGGAGAACATGCAAACTCCGCACAGAAAGGCCCTCGCCGGCCCCGGGGCTCGAACCCAGGACCTTCTTGCTATGAGGCGACAGCGCTAACCACTACACCACCGTGCTGCCAGAATGGACTTCATGTTTGTAATATTTTGAACAAAAAAGTGTTATTTACACACACTGATTTTCTGAAGATTGTGAAAATGCAAAAGTGAAAATTTCATATGTTTTTATTACAACCCCGATTGCAAAAAAGTTGGGACAAAGTACAAATTGTAAATAAAAACGGAATGCAATGATGTGGAAGTTTCAAAATTCCATATTTTATTCAGAATAGAACATAGATGACATATCAAATGTTTAAACTGAGAAAATGTATCATTTAAAGAGAAAAATTAGGTGATTTTAAATTTCATGACAACAACACATCTCAAAAAAGTTGGGACAAGGCCATGTTTCCCACTGTGAGACATCCCCTTTTCTCTTTACAACAGTCTGTAAACGTCTGGGGACTGAGGAGACAAGTTGCTCAAGTTTAGGGATAGGAATGTTAACCCATTCTTGTCTAATGTAGGATTCTAGTTGCTCAACTGTCTTAGGTCTTTTTTGTCGTATCTTCCGTTTTATGATGCGCCAAATGTTTTCTATGGGTGAAAGATCTGGGCTGCAGGCTGGCCAGTTCAGTACCCGGACCCTTCTTCTACGCAGCCATGATGCTGTAATTGATGCAGTATGTGGTTTGGCATTGTCATGTTGGAAAATGCAAGGTCTTCCCTGAAAGAGACGTCGTCTGGATGGTAGCATATGTTGCTCTAGAACCTGGATATACCTTTCAGCATTGATGGTGTCTTTCCAGATGTGTAAGCTGCCCATGCCACACGCACTAATGCAACCCCATACCATCAGAGATGCAGGCTTCTGAACTGAGCGCTGATAACAACTCGGGTCGTCCTTCTCCTCTTTAGTCCGAATGACACGGCGTCCCTGATTTCCATAAAGAACTTCAAATTTTGATTCGTCTGACCACAGAACAGTTTTCCACTTTGCCACAGTCCATTTTAAATGAGCCTTGGCCCAGAGAAGACGTCTGCGCTTCTGGATCATGTTTAGATACGGCTTCTTCTTTGAACTATAGAGTTTTAGCTGGCAACGGCGGATGGCACGGTGAATTGTGTTCACAGATAATGTTCTCTGGAAATATTCCTGAGCCCATTTTGTGATTTCCAATACAGAAGCATGCCTGTATGTGATGCAGTGCTGTCTAAGGACCCGAAGATCACGGGCACCCAGTATGGTTTTCCGGCCTTGACCCTTACGCACTGAGATTCTTCCAGACTCTCTGAATCTTTTGATGATATTATGCACTGTAGATGATGATATGTTCAAACTCTTTGCAATTTTACACTGTCGAACTCCTTTCTGATATTGCTCCACTATTTGTCGGTGCAGAATTAGGGGGATTGGTGATCCTCTTCCCATCTTTACTTCTGAGAGCCGCTGCCACTCCAAGATGCTCTTTTTATACCCAGTCATGTTAATGACCTATTGCCAATTGACCTAATGAGTTGCAGTTTGGTCCTCCAGCTGTTCCTTTTTTGTACCTTTAACTTTTCCAGCCTCTTATTGCCCCTGTCCCAACTTTTTTGAGATGTGTTGCTGTCATGAAATTTCAAATGAGCCAATATTTGGCATGAAATTTCAAAATGTCTCACTTTCGACGTTTGATATGTTGTCTATGTTCTATTGTGAATACAATATCAGTTTTTGAGATTTTGTAAATTATTGCATTCCGTTTTTATTTACAATTTGTACTTTGTCCCAACTTTTTTGGAATTGGGGTTGTACAATAGCCCTAAACTGTGGAACATCAGGAATGTTCTAGAACTCTGTTAAACTTAAACCCAGATTAAAGACCCACAGGTTTAACTGCTTTAACCTGCTTCATTATAAACTGATCTACTTTGTCTCGTCAATAAGCTCCAGGGATCTCAGGTAAACCCCGACATCAGTGAGGTGTGTGTGTGTGTGTGTGTGTGTACCTGTAGGCCACAGGTGTGTTGGTGAGCGGGTTTGAGCTCGTCCTCTCCAGCGCTGCCTGTTTCTGCTTCTTCAGAATCACTTCAGCCAATTTTTTCTTTACCACTGAACTGGCCACAGCACCTGTCAATCAAACAGCCAGACAACCACATCAATAAGGGCTGTCAATAAAGGCACGCCCACTGGCCTATTCAGACACACCCCCACTGGCCTATTCAGAGACACACCCACTGGCCTATTCAGAGACACACCCACTGGCCTATTCAGAGACACACCCACTGGCCCATTCAAAGACACGCCCACTGGCCTATTCAGAGACACGCCCACTGGCTCATTCAGAGACACGCCCACTGGCCCATTCAGAGACACGCCCACTGGCCTATTCAGAGACACGCCCACTGGCTCATTCAGAGACACGCCCACTGGCTCATTCAGAGACACGCCCACTGGCTCATTCACAGGGTTGAACACAGGGCTCAAATAAAAAATGTGTTTAAATTGAACCAATAAACAAACATTTTCTGTATCTACTGCAGTACAGCTGTGATATACATTAGTTGTGTGAAGCCAGCACCGAACCCCCACCTGCCCCCCAGGCTGCTCTGGGTACGCTGTATGTTGCTCTGGATAAAAGCATCTGCTAAATGCTGGTAATGTAATGTGTGTGGCCCCACAATCACAGTCTTGTCATGTTCACATGATCCACATGATGAACTTTTCTGAGGTGTCATTTAACCACAAACACAACTGACAATCTACTGAATACATATTTTACCCTGTCTAAAGTTAATAAAAAACAGAATATTAAATACATGCATTAAATATTAAATGCATGAACCATTAAATGCATTAAAAACTTGTGGCAAAGTTGTTTAGATGTGTGTGTGAGAGAGAGAGAGAGAGAGAGAGAGAGAGAGAGAGAGAGAGAGAGAGGGAGGGGGAGAGAGAGAGAGAGGGAGGGGGAGAGAGAGAGGGAGGGAGAGAGGGAGGGAGGGAGGGAGGGAGAGAGAGAGAGGGAGGGAGAGAGAGAGAGAGAGGGAGGGGGAGAGAGAGAGAGAGGGAGGGGGAGAGAGAGAGGGAGGGAGAGAGGGAGGGAGAGAGAGAGAGGGAGGGAGGGAGAGAGGGAGGGAGGGAGGGAGGGAGAGAGAGAGGGAGGGAGAGAGAGGGAGGGAGAGAGAGAGGGAGGAAGAGAGAGGGAGGGAGAGAGAGAGAGGGAGGGAGAGAGAGAGAGGGAGGGAGAGAGAGAGAGGGAGGGAGAGAGAGAGGGAGAGAGAGAGAGGGAGGGAGAGAGGGAGGGAGAGAGAGAGAGAGAGAGAGAGAGAGAGGGAGGGAGGGAGGGAGGGAGAGAGAGAGGGAGAGAGGGAGGGAGACAGGGAGAGAGAGAGGGAGGGAGAGAGAGAGAGGGAGGGAGAGAGAGGGAGGGAGGGAGAGAGGGAGGGAGAGATGAAGGCTCACTCTGCTGACTCTTATCTTTGTGTCGTATCATCTGTAGCTGTTGTTTTGTCTGTTCCTGATCTCGCAGATGCTGCTGCATGTTCAACTGAAAAACAAAATAATCACTTTCATCATCATCATCATCACCATCATCACCTTCATCATCATCATCACCTTCATCATCATCATCATCATCATCATCACCACCTTCATCATCATCATCACCTTCATCATCATCATCATGTGTGTGATTACCCGGATGTGCTGGCTGTACTGGGCACAGTGTTGAGGGTTAAATGGACTGAGCAGCAGCGGCGACAGCAGTGTGTCTGAACCCGGGCGCATCACACGCTCACCAACACGCAAATCCATCAGCACTCAACACACACACACTTCTATGAGAGAGAGAGAGAGAGAGAGAGAGAGAGAGAGAGATCCTCTTGAACAGCTGATGGGACATGTTTGTGAGAGATCTCGGATATTTCCCTATAAATGGCTATAGAATGGTGTTAATGTTATTACAGGAAGTTCAGAGAGCAGAGACACAGAGTGTGTGTTTAAAACATTATATTATTCATTTTGTTCATTTACTGCAGCTCTTGATGTAAATAGACTTTGGCTTTGCGCACCAAATATGGCAGTAATAAGACGGCAAATAACAGAAAGATTTTATCAGCATAACATTACAGCAACTTAACACTGTAAAAGTCTAAATCCAATTATATTTCTCTTTCAAACTGAAGGAGACGAATCGGTTGTCGAGGCTCCAGGACGGTCTGATTGCTGTTAAGTACTGAACAGCAAAAAACTCCAGACAGCGAAATGCAGATAAGATGGAGGTTCTGAGTGTTGGCCCAGATGCTGCTGCTCCATGATCAGGCTGTGTATCGGGCCTCTCTCCTCTGTTACCCACACCAGCCTCTGTCATTTAGGGGTCATATTTAATTAGTCTTTACTGTTCCACACTCATGTTAAACAGCTGAGCAGATCTACTTGTTTTTGTTTTTATGAAACAGTGAATTGAGATGTGCAGTGTCAAATGCAGAGCTACAGATCTTTATACAGGATTTAATCTTGCACTGATGACTGTAATGCACTTTCTCTCCTCAGTAAATCTGCCCTCGATCGTCTGCAGTTCAGAATGCTGCTGTAAGATTCCTCAGCAGGTCAAACACACGCTCTCACATCACTTCACTCTCTTCACTGGATTCTTGTTGCATTTAGGATGCAGTTTGAAATTCTCACGCTAACGTCCAGAGCACTGTGCAGTCAGGCTCCTGCAGATGTGTCTCATCTGCTTCACGCTCGCTCATCTGCCCTCTCAGTCAGGGTAAAGAGGCTGAATCTGTCTGTCCCTCGTTCTCACCTGAAGACCCGTGGTGATCGAGCTTTTGAGGTTGCAGCATCTAAACTGTGGATCGCTCTGCCTTTACCTCTGAGAAACGCTGATTCTGTGGACTCTCTTAAAAGGCAGTTAAAGACAGATCTGTTGAGACGGATATTTTTCACTGGTCGACAGTTTGTTTTTTGTGTATTTTAGTGTTGTATGATTTATATGTCATTCTTTTCCTTTTTTGCTGTTATGATTCTTGGAAAGCACATAGTAACTTTGTCTGGGAAAATCACTAACTGAATAAATTTTACATATAAATCTATAAAACTGAAACAGTGTACCAACATAAGACAATAGCTGATACTGCAGCAGGGTAACAAAGGAAGAGTGTAATGCAGTAAATGTAACAGAGTAACAATGTAGTAGTGTAACAGTGAAATACTGTCGCATCATAACAATGTAACAGGAACACAGTCACAATGGAACAGAGTTAAAGTGGAACATGGAACAGTGTAGCGCCATAACAGTGTAACAGTGTAATATTGCGGTACAATAACAGTGTAACAGTGTGATATTGCGGTACAATAACAGTGTAACAGTGTGATATTGCTGTACAATGACAGTGTAACAGTGTGATATTGCGGTACAATAACAGTGTAACAGTGTGATATTGCGGTGCAATAACAGTGTAACAGTGTGATATTGCTGTACAATAACAGTGTAACAGTGTAATATTGCTGTACAATAACAGTGTAACAGTGTGATATTGCTGTACAATAACAGTGTAACAGTGTAATATTGCTGTACAATAACAGTGTAACAGTGTAATATTGCTGAACAATAACAGTGTAACAGTGTGATATTGCTGTACAATGACAGTGTAACAGTGTGATATTGCTGTACAATGACAGTGTAACAGTGTGATATTGCTGTACAATGACAGTGTAACAGTGTGATATTGCTGTACAATGACAGTGTAACAGTGTGATATTGCTGTACAATGACAGTGTAACAGTGTGATATTGCCGTACAATGACAGTGTAACAGTGTGATATTGCTGTACAATGACAGTGTAACAGTGTGATATTGCGGTACAATAACAGTGTAACAGTGTGATATTGCGGTGCAATAACAGTGTAACAGTGTGATATTGCTGTACAATAACAGTGTAACAGTGTAATATTGCTGTACAATAACAGTGTAACAGTGTGATATTGCTGTACAATAACAGTGTAACAGTGTAATATTGCTGTACAATAACAGTGTAACAGTGTAATATTGCTGAACAATAACAGTGTAACAGTGTGATATTGCTGTACAATGACAGTGTAACAGTGTGATATTGCTGTACAATGACAGTGTAACAGTGTGATATTGCTGTACAATGACAGTGTAACAGTGTGATATTGCTGTACAATAACAGTGTAACAGTGTGATATTGTGGTACAATAACAGTGTAACAATGTGATATTGTGGTGCAGTTACAGTGTAACAGTGTGATACTGCTGTACAATAACAGTGTAACAGTGTGATATTGCTGTACAATAACAGTGTAACAGTGTGATATTGCTGTACAATGACAGTGTAAAAGTGTGATATTGCTGGACAATAACAGTGTAACAGTGTAATATTGCTGTACAATGACAGTGTAACAGTGTGATATTGTGGTACAATAACAGTGTAACAGTGTGATATTGCTGTACAATGACAGTGTAACAGTGTGATATTGCTGTACAATAACAGTGTAACAGTGTGATATTGCTGTACAATGACAGTGTAACAGTGTAACAGTGTAACAGTGTGATATTGCTTTACAATGACAGTGTAACAGTGTGATATTGCTGTACAATGACAGTGTAACAGTGTGATATTGCTGTACAATAACAGTGTAACAGTGTAACAGTGTGATATTGCTGTACAATGACAGTGTAACAGTGTGATATTGTGGTACAATAACAGTGTAACAATGTGATATTGTGGTGCAGTTACAGTGTAACAGTGTGATACTGCTGTACAATGACAGTGTAACAGTGTGATATTGCTGTACAATGACAGTGTAACAATGTGATATTGCTGTACAATGACAGTGTAACAGTGTGATATTGCTGTACAATGACAGTGTAACAGTGTAACAGTGTGATATTGCTGTACAATGACAGTGTAACAGTGTGATATTGCTGTACAATGACAGTGTAACAGTGTAACAGTGTGATATTGCTGTACAATGACAGTGTAACAGTGTGATATTGCGGTACAATAACAGTGTAACAGTGTGATATTGCTGTACAATAACAGTGTAACAGTGTGATATTGCTGTACAATAACAGTGTAACAGTGTGATATTGCTGTACAATGACAGTGTAACAGTGTGATATTGCTGTACAATGACAGTGTAACAGTGTGATATTGCTGTACAATGACAGTGTAACAATGTGATATTGCTGTACAATGACAGTGTAACAGTGTGATATTGCTGTACAATGACAGTGTAACAGTGTAACAGTGTGATATTGCTGTACAATGACAGGGTAACAGTGTGATATTGCTGTACAATAACAGTGTAACAGTGTAATAGTGTGATATTGCAGTACAATGACAGTGTAACAGTGTGATATTGCTGTACAATGACAGTGTAACAGTGTAACAGTGTGATATTGCTGTACAATGACAGGGTAACAGTGTGATATTGCTGTACAATAACAGTGTAACAGTGTAACAGTGTGATATTGCTGTACAATGACAGTGTAACAGTGTAACAGTGTGATATTGCTGTACAATAACAGTGTGATATTGCGGTACAATAACAGTGTAACAGTGTGATATTGCGGTACAATAACAGGGTAACAGTGTGATATTGCTGTACAATGACAGGGTAACAGTGTGATATTGCTGTACAATGACAGGGTAACAGTGTGATATTGCTGTACAATGACAGTGTAACAGTGTGATATTGCTGTACAATGACAGGGTAACAGTGTGATATTGCTGTACAATGACAGTGTAACAGTGTGATATTGCTGTACAATGACAGTGTAACAGTGTGATATTGCTGTACAATAACAGGGTAACAGTGTGATATTGCTGTACAATGACAGTGTAACAGTGTGATATTGCTGTACAATAACAGTGTAACAGTGTAACAGTGTGATATTGCGGTACAATAACAGTGTAACAGTGTAACAGTGTGATATTGCGGTACAATGACAGTGTAACAGTGTGATATTGCTGTACAATAACAGGGTAACAGTGTGATATTGCTGTACAATGACAGTGTAACAGTGTGATATTGCTGTACAATAACAGTGTAACAGTGTAACAGTGTGATATTGCGGTACAATAACAGTGTAACAGTGTAACAGTGTGATATTGCTGTACAATAACAGTGTAACAGTGTAACAGTGTGATATTGCGGTACAATGACAGTGTAACAGTGTGATATTGCTGTACAATGACAGTGTAACAGTGTGATATTGCTGTACAATAACAGTGTAACAGTGTGATATTGTGGTACAATAACAGTGTAACAATGTGATATTGCTGTACAATGACAGTGTAACAGTGTGATATTGTGGTACAATAACAGTGTAACAGTGTGATATTGCTGTACAATGACAGTGTAACAGTGTGATATTGCTGTACAATAACAGTGTAACAGTGTGATATTGCTGTACAATGACAGTGTAACAGTGTAATATTGCTGTACAATGACAGTGTAACAGTGTGATATTGTGGTACAATAACAGTGTAACAGTGTGATATTGCTGTACAATGACAGTGTAACAGTGTGATATTGCTGTACAATAACAGTGTAACAGTGTGATATTGCTGTACAATGACAGTGTAACAGTGTAACAGTGTAACAGTGTGATATTGCTTTACAATGACAGTGTAACAGTGTGATATTGCTGTACAATGACAGTGTAACAGTGTGATATTGCTGTACAATAACAGTGTAACAGTGTAACAGTGTGATATTGCTGTACAATGACAGTGTAACAGTGTGATATTGTGGTACAATAACAGTGTAACAATGTGATATTGTGGTGCAGTTACAGTGTAACAGTGTGATACTGCTGTACAATGACAGTGTAACAATGTGATATTGCTGTACAATGACAGTGTAACAGTGTGATATTGCTGTACAATGACAGTGTAACAATGTGATATTGCTGTACAATGACAGTGTAACAGTGTGATATTGCTGTACAATGACAGTGTAACAGTGTAACAGTGTGATATTGCTGTACAATGACAGTGTAACAGTGTGATATTGCTGTACAATGACAGTGTAACAGTGTAACAGTGTGATATTGCTGTACAATGACAGTGTAACAGTGTGATATTGCGGTACAATAACAGTGTAACAGTGTGATATTGCTGTACAATAACAGTGTAACAGTGTGATATTGCTGTACAATGACAGTGTAACAGTGTGATATTGCTGTACAATGACAGTGTAACAGTGTGATATTGCTGTACAATGACAGTGTAACAATGTGATATTGCTGTACAATGACAGTGTAACAGTGTGATATTGCTGTACAATGACAGTGTAACAGTGTAACAGTGTGATATTGCTGTACAATGACAGGGTAACAGTGTGATATTGCTGTACAATAACAGTGTAACAGTGTAACAGTGTGATATTGCGGTACAATGACAGTGTAACAGTGTGATATTGCTGTACAATGACAGTGTAACAGTGTAACAGTGTGATATTGCTGTACAATGACAGGGTAACAGTGTGATATTGCTGTACAATAACAGTGTAACAGTGTAACAGTGTGATATTGCTGTACAATAACAGTGTAACAGTGTAACAGTGTGATATTGCTGTACAATGACAGTGTAACAGTGTAACAGTGTGATATTGCTGTACAATAACAGTGTAACAGTGTGATATTGCTGTACAATGACAGGGTAACAGTGTGATATTGCGGTACAATAACAGTGTAACAGTGTGATATTGCTGTACAATAACAGTGTAACAGTGTGATATTGCTGTACAATAACAGTGTAACAGTGTGATATTGCTGTACAATGACAGTGTAACAGTGTAACAGTGTGATATTGCTGTACAATGACAGGGTAACAGTGTGATATTGCGGTACAATAACAGTGTAACAGTGTGATATTGCTGTACAATAACAGTGTAACAGTGTGATATTGCTGTACAATAACAGTGTAACAGTGTGATATTGCTGTACAATAACAGTGTAACAGTGTAACAGTGTGATATTGCTGTACAATGACAGTGTAACAGTGTGATATTGTGGTACAATAACAGTGTAACAATGTGATATTGTGGTGCAGTTACAGTGTAACAGTGTGATACTGCTGTACAATGACAGTGTAACAATGTGATATTGCTGTACAATGACAGTGTAACAGTGTGATATTGCTGTACAATGACAGTGTAACAATGTGATATTGCTGTACAATGACAGTGTAACAGTGTGATATTGCTGTACAATGACAGTGTAACAGTGTAACAGTGTGATATTGCTGTACAATGACAGTGTAACAGTGTGATATTGCTGTACAATGACAGTGTAACAGTGTAACAGTGTGATATTGCTGTACAATGACAGTGTAACAGTGTGATATTGCGGTACAATAACAGTGTAACAGTGTGATATTGCTGTACAATAACAGTGTAACAGTGTGATATTGCTGTACAATGACAGTGTAACAGTGTGATATTGCTGTACAATGACAGTGTAACAGTGTGATATTGCTGTACAATGACAGTGTAACAATGTGATATTGCTGTACAATGACAGTGTAACAGTGTGATATTGCTGTACAATGACAGTGTAACAGTGTAACAGTGTGATATTGCTGTACAATGACAGGGTAACAGTGTGATATTGCTGTACAATAACAGTGTAACAGTGTAACAGTGTGATATTGCGGTACAATGACAGTGTAACAGTGTGATATTGCTGTACAATGACAGTGTAACAGTGTAACAGTGTGATATTGCTGTACAATGACAGGGTAACAGTGTGATATTGCTGTACAATAACAGTGTAACAGTGTAACAGTGTGATATTGCTGTACAATAACAGTGTAACAGTGTAACAGTGTGATATTGCTGTACAATGACAGTGTAACAGTGTAACAGTGTGATATTGCTGTACAATAACAGTGTAACAGTGTGATATTGCTGTACAATGACAGGGTAACAGTGTGATATTGCGGTACAATAACAGTGTAACAGTGTGATATTGCTGTACAATAACAGTGTAACAGTGTGATATTGCTGTACAATAACAGTGTAACAGTGTGATATTGCGGTACAATAACAGTGTAACAGTGTGATATTGCGGTACAATAACAGGGTAACAGTGTGATATTGCTGTACAATGACAGGGTAACAGTGTGATATTGCTGTACAATGACAGTGTAACAGTGTGATATTGCTGTACAATGACAGTGTAACAGTGTGATATTGCTGTACAATGACAGTGTAACAGTGTGATATTGCTGTACAATGACAGTGTAACAGTGTGATATTGCTGTACAATAACAGGGTAACAGTGTGATATTGCTGTACAATGACAGTGTAACAGTGTGATATTGCTGTACAATGACAGTGTAACAGTGTGATATTGCTGTACAATAACAGTGTAACAGTGTAACAGTGTGATATTGCGGTACAATGACAGTGTAACAGTGTGATATTGCTGTACAATGACAGTGTAACAGTGTGATATTGCGGTACAATAACAGTGTAACAGTGTGATATTGCTGTACAATAACAGGGTAACAGTGTGATATTGCTGTACAATAACAGTGTAACAGTGTGATATTGCTGTACAATGACAGTGTAACAGTGTAACAGTGTGATATTGCTGTACAATAACAGTGTAACAGTGTGATATTGCTGTACAATGACAGTGTAACAGTGTAACAGTGTGATATTGCTGTACAATAACAGTGTAACAGTGTGATATTGCTGTACAATGACAGTGTAACAGTGTAACAGTGTGATATTGCTGTACAATAACAGTGTAACAGTGTGATATTGCGGTACAATAACAGTGTAACAGTGTGATATTGCGGTACAATAACAGGGTAAAAGTGTGATATTGCGGTACAATGACAGTGTAACAGTGTGATATTGCTGTACAATGACAGTGTAACAGTGTGATATTGCTGTACAATAACAGTGTAACAGTGTAACAGTGTGATATTGCTGTACAATGACAGTGTAACAGTGTAACAGTGTGATATTGCTGTACAATAACAGTGTAACAGTGTGATATTGCGGTACAATAACAGGGTAACAGTGTGATATTGCTGTACAATAACAGTGTAACAGTGTAACAGTGTGATATTGCTGTACAATGACAGTGTAACAGTGTAACAGTGTGATATTGCTGTACAATAACAGTGTAACAGTGTGATATTGCGGTACAATAACAGTGTAACAGTGTGATATTGCTGTACAATGACAGTGTAACAGTGTAACAGTGTGATATTGCTGTACAATAACAGTGTAACAGTGTGATATTGCGGTACAATAACAGTGTAACAGTGTGATATTGCTGTACAATGACAGTGTAACAGTGTAACAGTGTGATATTGCTGTACAATAACAGTGTAACAGTGTGATATTGCTGTACAATGACAGTGTAACAGTGTAACAGTGTGATATTGCTGTACAATAACAGTGTAACAGTGTGATATTGCGGTACAATAACAGTGTAACAGTGTGATATTGCGGTACAATAACAGTGTAACAGTGTGATATTGCGGTACAATGACAGTGTAACAGTGTGATATTGCTGTACAATGACAGTGTAACAGTGTGATATTGCTGTACAATGACAGTGTAACAGTGTGATATTGCTGTACAATAACAGTGTAACAGTGTAACAGTGTGATATTGCTGTACAATGACAGTGTAACAGTGTAACAGTGTGATATTGCTGTACAATAACAGTGTAACAGTGTGATATTGCGGTACAATAACAGGGTAACAGTGTGATATTGCGGTACAATAACAGTGTAACAGTGTGATATTGCTTTACAATGACAGTGTAACAGTGTGATATTGCTGTACAATAACAGGGTAACTGTGTGATATTGCTGTACAATAACAGGGTAACTGTGATATTGCTGTACAATGACAGGGTAACAGTGTGATATTGCTGTACAATGACAGTGTAACAGTGTGATATTGCTGTACAATGACAGGGTAACAGTGTGATATTGCTGTACAATGACAGTGTAACAGTGTGATATTGCTGTACAATGACTGTAACAGTGTGATATTGCGGTACAAAGACAGTGTAACAGTGTGATATTGCTGTACAATGACAGTGTAACAGTGTGATATTGCGGTACAAAGACAGTGTAACAGTGTGATATTGCTGTACAATGACAGGGTAACAGTGTGATATTGTTGTACAATGACAGTGTAACAGTGTGATATTGCTGTACAATAACAGTGTAACAGTGTAATATTGCTGTACAATGACAGTGTAACAGTGTGATATTGCTGTACAATGACAGTGTAACAGTGTGATATTGCTGTACAATGACAGGGTAACAGTGTGATATTGCTGTACAATGACAGTGTAACAGTGTGATATTGCTGTACAATAACAGTGTAACAGTGTGATATTGCTGTACAATGACAGTGTAACAGTGTGATATTGCTTTACAATGACAGTGTAACAGTGTGATATTGCTGTACAATGACAGGGTAACAGTGTGATATTGCTTTACAATGACAGTGTAACAGTGTGATATTGCTTTACAATGACAGTGTAACAGTGTGATATTGCTGTACAATGACAGGGTAACAGTGTGATATTGCTGTACAGTAACAGTGTAACAGTGTGATATTGCTTTACAATAACAGTGTAACAGTGTGATATTGCTGTACAATGACAGTGTAACAGTGTGATATTGCTGTACAATGACAGTGTAACAGTGTGATATTGCTTTACAATGACAGTGTAACAGTGTGATATTGCTGTACAATGACAGGGTAACAGTGTGATATTGCTGTACAGTAACAGTGTAACAGTGTGATATTGCTGTACAATGACAGTGTAACAGTGTGATATTGCTGTACAATGACAGTGTAACAGTGTGATATTGCGGTACAATAACAGTGTAACAGTCTGATATTGCTGTACAATGACAGGGTAACAGTGTGATATTGCTGTACAATGACAGGGTAACAGTGTGATATTGCTGTACAATGACAGTGTAACAGTGTGATATTGCTGTACAATGACAGTGTAACAGTGTGATATTGCGGTACAATAACAGTGTAACAGTGTGATATTGCTGTACAATAACAGTGTAACAGTGTGATATTGCTGTACAATGACAGGGTAACAGTGTGATATTGCTGTACAATAACAGTGTAACAGTGTGATATTGCTGTACAATAACAGTGTAACAGTGTGATATTGCTGTACAATGACAGGGTAACAGTGTGATATTGCTGTACAATGACAGTGTAACAGTGTGATATTGCTGTACAATGACAGTGTAACAGTGTGATATTGCGGTACAATAACAGTGTAACAGTGTAACAGTGTGATATTGCTGTACAATAACAGGGTAACAGTGTGATATTGCTGTACAATAACAGTGTAACAGTGTGATATTGCTGTACAATAACAGTGTAACAGTGTAACAGTGTGATATTGCTGTACAATGACAGTGTAACAGTGTGATATTGCTGTACAATAACAGTGTAACAGTGTGATATTGCTGTACAATGACAGTGTAACAGTGTGATATTGCTGTACAATGACAGTGTAACAGTGTGATATTGCGGTACAATAACAGTGTAACAGTGTGATATTGCTGTACAATAACAGGGTAACAGTGTGATATTGCTGTACAATAACAGTGTAACAGTGTAACAGTGTGATATTGCTGTACAATGACAGTGTAACAGTGTAACAGTGTGATATTGCTGTACAATAACAGTGTAACAGTGTGATATTGCGGTACAATAACAGTGTAACAGTGTGATATTGCGGTACAATAACAGTGTAACAGTGTGATATTGCTATACAATGACAGGGTAACAGTGTGATATTGCTGTACAATGACAGGGTAACAGTGTGATATTGCTGTACAATGACAGGGTAACAGTGTGATATTGCTGTACAATGACAGTGTAACAGTGTGATATTGCTGTACAATGACAGGGTAACAGTGTGATATTGCTGTACAATAACAGTGTAACAGTGTGATATTGCTGTACAATGACAGTGTAACAGTGTGATATTGCTGTACAATGACAGGGTAACAGTGTGATATTGCTGTACAATAACAGTGTAACAGTGTGATATTGCTGTACAATGACAGTGTAACAGTGTGATATTGCTGTACAATGACAGTGTAACAGTGTGATATTGCTTTACAATGACAGGGTAACAGTGTGATATTGCTGTACAATAACAGTGTAACAGTGTGATATTGCTGTACAATGACAGTGTAACAGTGTGATATTGCTGTACAATGACAGGGTAACAGTGTGATATTGCTGTACAATAACAGTGAAACAGTGTGATATTGCTGTACAATGACAGTGTAACAGTGTGATATTGCTGTACAATAACAGTGTAACAGTGTGATATTGCTGTACAATGACAGTGTAACAGTGTGATATTGCTGTACAATGACAGTGTAACAGTGTGATATTGCTGTACAATAACAGTGTAACAGTGTGATATTGCTGTACAATGACAGTGTAACAGTGTGATATTGCTGTACAATGACAGTGTAACAGTGTGATATTGCTGTACAATAACAGTGTAACAGTGTGATATTGCTGTACAATGACAGTGTAACAGTGTGATATTGCTGTACAATGACAGGGTAACAGTGTGATATTGCTGTACAATGACAGTGTAACAGTGTGATATTGCTGTACAATGACAGTGTAACAGTGTGATATTGCTGTACAATGACAGTGTAACAGTGTGATATTGCTGTACAATGACAGTGTAACAGTGTGATATTGCTGTACAATGACAGTGTAACAGTGTGATATTGCTGTACAATAACAGTGTAACAGTGTGATATTGCTGTACAATGACAGTGTAACAGTGTGATATTGCTGTACAATGACAGGGTAACAGTGTGATATTGCTGTACAATGACAGTGTAACAGTGTGATATTGCTGTACAATAACAGTGTAACAGTGTGATATTGCTGTACAATGACAGTGTAACAGTGTGATATTGCTGTACAATGACAGTGTAACAGTGTGATATTGCTGTACAATGACAGTGTAACAGTGTGATATTGCTGTACAATGACAGTGTAACAGTGTGATATTGCTGTACAATGACAGTGTAACAGTGTGATATTGCTGTACAATGACAGTGTAACAGTGTGATATTGCTGTACAATAACAGTGTAACAGTGTGATATTGCTGTACAATAACAGTGTAACAGTGTGATATTGCTGTACAATAACAGTGTAACAGTGTGATATTGTGGCGCAATTACAGTGTAACAGTGTGATATTGCTGTACAATAACAGGGTAACAGTGTGATATTGCTGTACAATAACAGTGTAACAGTGTGATATTGCTGTACAATGACAGTGTAACAGTGTGATATTGCTGTACAATGACAGTGTAACAGTGTGATATTGCTGTACAATGACAGTGTAACAGTGTGATATTGCTGTACAATAACAGTGTAACAGTGTGATATTGCTGTACAATAACAGTGTAACAGTGTGATATTGCGGTGCAATTACAGTGTAACAGTGTGATATTGCTGTACAATAACAGTGTAACAGTGTGATATTGCGGTGCAATTACAGTGTAACAGTGTGATATTGCGGTGCAATTACAGTGTAACAGTGTGATATTGCTGTACAATGACAGTGTAACAGTGTGATATTGCTTTACAATGACAGGGTAACAGTGTGATATTGCTGTACAATAACAGTGTAACAGTGTGATATTGCTGTACAATGACAGGGTAACAGTGTGATATTGCTGTACAATGACAGTGTAACAGTGTGATATTGCTGTACAATAACAGTGTAACAGTGTGATATTGCTGTACAATGACAGTGTAACAGTGTGATATTGCTGTACAATGACAGTGTAACAGTGTGATATTGCTGTACAATGACAGTGTAACAGTGTGATATTGCTGTACAATGACAGGGTAACAGTGTGATATTGCTGTACAATAACAGTGTAACAGTGTGATATTGCTGTACAATGACAGTGTAACAGTGTGATATTGCTGTACAATGACAGGGTAACAGTGTGATATTGCTGTACAATGACAGTGTAACAGTGTGATATTGCTGTACAATAACAGTGTAACAGTGTGATATTGCTGTACAATGACAGTGTAACAGTGTGATATTGCTGTACAATAACAGTGTAACAGTGTAACAGTGTGATATTGCTGTACAATAACAGTGTAACAGTGTGATATTGCTGTACAATGACAGTGTAACAGTGTGATATTGCTGTACAATGACAGTGTAACAGTGTGATATTGCTGTACAATGACAGTGTAACAGTGTGATATTGCTGTACAATGACAGTGTAACAGTGTGATATTGCTGTACAATGACAGGGTAACAGTGTGATATTGCTGTACAATAACAGTGTAACAGTGTGATATTGCTGTACAATGACAGTGTAACAGTGTGATATTGCTGTACAATGACAGGGTAACAGTGTGATATTGCTGTACAATGACAGTGTAACAGTGTGATATTGCTGTACAATAACAGTGTAACAGTGTGATATTGCTGTACAATGACAGTGTAACAGTCTGATATTGCTGTACAATGACAGTGTAACAGTGTGATATTGCTGTACAATGACAGTGTAACAGTGTGATATTGCTGTACAATGACAGTGTAACAGTGTGATATTGCTGTACAATGACAGTGTAACAGTGTGATATTGCTGTACAATGACAGTGTAACAGTGTGATATTGCTGTACAATGACAGTGTAACAGTGTGATATTGCTGTACAATGACAGTGTAACAGTGTGATATTGCTGTACAATAACAGTGTAACAGTGTGATATTGCTGTACAATGACAGTGTAACAGTGTGATATTGCTGTACAATAACAGTGTAACAGTGTGATATTGCTGTACAATAACAGTGTAACAGTGTGATATTGCTGTACAATGACAGTGTAACAGTGTGATATTGCTGTACAATGACAGTGTAACAGTGTGATATTGCTGTACAATGACAGTGTAACAGTGTGATATTGCTGTACAATGACAGTGTAACAGTGTGATATTGCTGTACAATGACAGTGTAACAGTGTGATATTGCTGTACAATAACAGTGTAACAGTGTGATATTGTGGCGCAATTACAGTGTAACAGTGTGATATTGCTGTACAATAACAGGGTAACAGTGTGATATTGCTGTACAATAACAGTGTAACAGTGTGATATTGCTGTACAATGACAGTGTAACAGTGTGATATTGCTGTACAATAACAGTGTAACAGTGTGATATTGCTGTACAATGACAGTGTAACAGTGTGATATTGCTGTACAATAACAGTGTAACAGTGTGATATTGCTGTACAATGACAGTGTAACAGTGTGATATTGCTGTACAATAACAGTGTAACAGTGTGATATTGCGGTACAATAACAGTGTAACAGTGTGATATTGCTGTACAATGACAGTGTAACAGTGTGATATTGCTGTACAATGACAGTGTAACAGTGTGATATTGCTGTACAATGACAGTGTAACAGTGTGATATTGCTGTACAATGACAGTGTAACAGTGTGATATTGCTGTACAATAACAGTGTAACAGTGTGATATTGCTGTACAATAACAGTGTAACAGTGTGATATTGCGGTGCAATTACAGTGTAACAGTGTGATATTGCTGTACAATAACAGGGTAACAGTGTGATATTGCTGTACAATAACAGTGTAACAGTGTGATATTGCTGTACAATGACAGTGTAACAGTGTGATATTGCTGTACAATGACAGTGTAACAGTGTGATATTGCTGTACAATAACAGTGTAACAGTGTGATATTGCTGTACAATAACAGGGTAACAGTGTGATATTGCTGTACAATAACAGTGTAACAGTGTGATATTGCTGTACAATGACAGTGTAACAGTGTGATATTGCTGTACAATAACAGTGTAACAGTGTGATATTGCGGTACAATAACAGTGTAACAGTGTGATATTGCTGTACAATGACAGTGTAACAGTGTGATATTGCTGTACAATGACAGTGTAACAGTGTGATATTGCTGTACAATGACAGTGTAACAGTGTGATATTGCTGTACAATAACAGTGTAACAGTGTGATATTGCTGTACAATAACAGTGTAACAGTGTGATATTGCGGTGCAATTACAGTGTAACAGTGTGATATTGCGGTGCAATTACAGTGTAACAGTGTGATATTGCTGTACAATAACAGTGTAACAGTGTGATATTGCGGTGCAATTACAGTGTAACAGTGTGATATTGCTGTACAATAACAGTGTAACAGTGTGATATTGCTGTACAATAACAGTGTAACAGTGTGATATTGTGGCGCAATTACAGTGTAACAGTGTGATATTGCTGTACAATAACAGTGTAACAGTGTGATATTGTGGCGCAATTACAGTGTAACAGTGTGATATTGCTGTACAATAACAGTGTAACAGTGTGATATTGCGGTGCAATTACAGTGTAACAGTGTGATATTGCTTTACAATGACAGTGTAACAGTGTGATATTGCTGTACAATAACAGTGTAACAGTGTGATATTGCTGTACAATGACAGTGTAACAGTGTGATATTGCTGTACAATTACAGTGTAACAGTGTGATATTGTGGCGCAATTACAGTGTAACAGTGTGATATTGCTTTACAATGACAGTGTAACAGTGTGATATTGCTGTACAATGACAGTGTAACAGTGTGATATTGCTGTACAATAACAGTGTAACAGTGTGATATTGCGGTGCAATTACAGTGTAACAGTGTGATATTGCTTTACAATGACAGTGTAACAGTGTGATATTGCTTTACAATAACAGTGTAACAGTGTGATATTGCTTTACAATGACAGTGTAACAGTGTGATATTGCTGTACAATAACAGTGTAACAGTGTGATATTGCTGTACAATGACAGTGTAACAGTGTGATATTGCTGTACAATTACAGTGTAACAGTGTGATATTGTGGCGCAATTACAGTGTAACAGTGTGATATTGCTTTACAATGACAGTGTAACAGTGTGATATTGCTGTACAATGACAGTGTAACAGTGTGATATTGCTGTACAATAACAGTGTAACAGTGTGATATTGCTGTACAATAACAGTGTAACAGTGTGATATTGCTGTACAATGACAGGGTAACAGTGTGATATTGCTGTACAATGACAGTGTAACAGTGTGATATTGCTGTACAATGACAGTGTAACAGTGTGATATTGCTGTACAATGACAGTGTAACAGTGTGATATTGCTGTACAATAACAGTGTAACAGTGTGATATTGCTGTACAATGACAGTGTAACAGTGTGATATTGCTGTACAATGACAGTGTAACAGTGTGATATTGCTGTACAATGACAGTGTAACAGTGTGATATTGCTGTACAATAACAGTGTAACAGTGTGATATTGCTGTACAATGACAGTGTAACAGTGTGATATTGCTGTACAATAACAGTGTAACAGTGTGATATTGCTGTACAATGACAGTGTAACAGTGTGATATTGCTGTACAATGACAGTGTAACAGTGTGATATTGCTGTACAATAACAGTGTAACAGTGTGATATTGCTGTACAATAACAGTGTAACAGTGTGATATTGCTGTACAATGACAGTGTAACAGTGTGATATTGCTGTACAATGACAGTGTAACAGTGTGATATTGCTGTACAATGACAGTGTAACAGTGTGATATTGCTGTACAATAACAGTGTAACAGTGTGATATTGCTGTACAATGACAGTGTAACAGTGTGATATTGCTGTACAATGACAGTGTAACAGTGTGATATTGCTGTACAATGACAGTGTAACAGTGTGATATTGCTGTACAATAACAGTGTAACAGTGTGATATTGCTGTACAATAACAGTGTAACAGTGTGATATTGCTGTACAATGACAGTGTAACAGTGTGATATTGCTGTACAATGACAGTGTAACAGTGTGATATTGCTGTACAATGACAGTGTAACAGTGTGATATTGCTGTACAATAACAGTGTAACAGTGTGATATTGCTGTACAATGACAGTGTAACAGTGTGATATTGCTTTACAATGACAGTGTAACAGTGTGATATTGCTGTACAATAACAGTGTAACAGTGTGATATTGCTGTACAATGACAGTGTAACAGTGTGATATTGCTTTACAATGACAGTGTAACAGTGTGATATTGCTGTACAATGACAGTGTAACAGTGTGATATTGCTGTACAATTACAGTGTAACAGTGTGATATTGCGGTGCAATAACAGTGTAACAGTGTGATATTGCTGTACAATGACAGTGTAACAGTGTGATATTGCGGTACAATAACAGTGTAACAGTGTGATATTGCTGTACAATGACAGTGTAACAGTGTGATATTGCTGTACAATGACAGTGTAACAGTGTGATATTGCTGTACAATGACAGTGTAACAGTGTGATATTGCTGTACAATAACAGTGTAACAGTGTGATATTGCTGTACAATTACAGTGTAACAGTGTGATATTGCTGTACAATAACAGTGTAACAGTGTGATATTGCGGTGCAATAACAGTGTAACAGTGTGATATTGCTGTACAATGACAGTGTAACAGTGTGATATTGCTGTACAATAACAGTGTAACAGTGTGATATTGCTGTACAATGACAGTGTAACAGTGTGATATTGCGGTGCAATAACAGTGTAACAGTGTGATATTGCGGTACAATAACAGTGTAACAGTGTGATATTGCTGTACAATAACAGTGTAACAGTGTGATATTGCTGTACAATGACAGTGTAACAGTGTGATATTGCGGTACAATGACTGTAACAGTGTGATATTGCGGTACAAAGACAGTGTAACAGTGCACCTGCATAGTAGTGTAACAATGTAATATTTTAGCACTGTAACACTGTAGTGGTGAAACACTAACAGTGAAACATTGTAATAGTGTAACAATAACATCATATCACCATAACAGTATAGCAGTATAACAATAAAATACCATGTCAATCAAATCATTAGAACTGCCTTTTCCATCCAAAACCATTTAAAAAGGTCTCCATCCATTCAAAGTTCTAAATAAACTCTAGTACATGCAGAACGGCGTGCTCACTCACACCCACTCCACTGACCAGAGCACCTACGTCCTTCAAAAGCTTCACTGGCTTCCTGTCCTCCAACAGATCCATTATAAAGTCCTTCTCATCACTCACAAAGCCCTCTATAACCAGTCCCCCTCCTATCTTACTGACCTACTTCATCACCACACTCCGTCCCACAGCCTCTGCTCTGCTGATGCCAAACTCCTGTCTCTACCACTCAGGGCCAAGTACCAGACCTGGGTCAACAGATCTTTCTTAATTGTTCGATAACGTCCCAGGGCCAAGGCCTCTTAACTTCCTGTTAGAGATGATGACTGACTATAGCTGGTAGAGTCTCTGTGACAACATATAAAGCATTTGTTTGACAAGTAGAAGTTACTGGGAGGTGAAGCCACTTTACCAAGATCTGGCAGAAGATCCAAACTGTCCTCCTCAGCTGAAAGTAAATTGGTATGAATGGTCAGGAACAACCCAGGAACCACCACGGCACAGACCTGCCATGAACTGGAAACAACTGGAACACTGACTATAGTTGGGTGAGTTCTACATCACCATGGACTGAGAGGCTGCCATCAAAGAAAGAAGCCCCTGCTCCAAAATCCACACCTTCAAGCTTGACTAAAGACTGCAGCTCCCACATGGACAAAGAAAAAGCTTTCTGGAGGAAAGTTTTCGGGTCAGATGAAACAAAGACTGAGTTGTTTCACCAACATGACCAGAGGTGTATCTGCAGGAGTAAAGGTGAGGCGTTCAACCCCAACAACACTGTACCAACTGTTAAGCATGGAATAAACAAAATGGATGGAATAATGAAGGAGGACTACCTCAGAATTCTTCAGCATAACCTCAAACCGCCAGATGCACAGTTAGAACTTTGACACAATTATGTGTTCCAACAGGACAATGACCCCAAACACATCAGAGCTGGTTGCAGATAAAACAGAACATTACGCTTTTGGAATGGTCTTCTCAAAGTCTTGATCTCAACCTTATCAAAAATATGTGCTTCAAAGGATCTGTGCCAAGAAACATCCATTCCATCCATTATCCATAACGCTTATCCTGTGCAGGGTCACGGTCTGGAGCCTATCCCAGCTGAGAGGCGGGGTTCACCCTGGACAAGTCGCCAGGTCATCACAGGGCTGACAGACAACCATTCACACTCACATTCACACCTACGCTCAATTTAGAGTCACCAGTTAACCTAACCTGCATGCCTTTGGACTGTGGGGGAAACCGGAGCACCCGGAGGAAACCCACGCGGACACGGGGAGAACATGCAAACTCCACACAGAAAGGCCCTCGCCGGCCACGGGGCTCGAACCCGGACCTTCTTGCTGTGAGGCGACAGCGCTAACCACTACACCACCGTGCCGCCCTGTGCCAAAAAACACACAAATTTAATTGAACTCTGCTGAGAAGATTCTCCATGCTGAGAAGAGAGAACAAATATCCAACCAGAATTCTGACAGAAGCTTGTTGATGGCAACCAAAAGCATCTGGTGAAGGTGAAACTCACAAAGGGACATTTAACCTCATATTCGATGTGCTGTCTCTACATTTTTGACCCAGTTTTTAACCCTGTGTTGATAAAAAAAAACTTGTGCACCAAATTCTTGTTTTTTTCTATTAAAGATGTAAGCTGCCTGTGATGCTGTTCGCACAGCTCCAGCGTGCACTTCCACACTGACTCCTTGTTTATTTACATCGCCACCTGGGCTTGTTTTGGTTTCCATCTTATCTCCTCCCTCGTCCCGCGATCGGTTTACGTCTCAGTGTGTCATGATTGCTGTGATCTGTTTCTCCCCTGTGATTTGCATGTGTGTAAAAGTCTTTGTGAAGTCTCCGCTCTGCGGCGTTTGTTTCCAGGTCGAGCCGTGTTTCAGTGTCTCGCTGGTATTCAGGTACTGACCCGAGTTTTCACTTCCTGGTTTCCTGATTATTGCTCTGCCTGGTTTTCTCTGATTGCCTGAACGTTGCCTGTTTTGGAGCCTCCACTTTGGTTGAG
>NC_083581.1:582500-610000 GCF_027579695.1 Neoarius graeffei
CATGTGGGCACCCATCTCCCTCTCACGCGGGCACCGGTCTCCCTCTCACGCAGGCACTGGTCTCCCTCTCACGCGGGCACCGGTCTCCCTCTCACGCGGGCACCGGTCTCCCTCTCGCGCGGGCACCGGTCTCCCTCTCACGCAGGCACCGGTTTCTCTCTCATGTGGGCACCAGTCTCCCTCTCACGCGGGCACCGGTCTCCCTCTCGCGCGGGCACCGGTCTCCCTCTCACGCAGGCACCGGTCTCCCTCTCACGCGGGCACCGGTTTCTCTCTCATGTGGGCACCAGTCTCCCTCTCACGCGGGCACCGGTCTCCCTCTCACGCAGGCACTGGTCTCCCTCTCACGCGGGCACCGGTCTCCCTCTCACGCAGGCACCGGTTTCTCTCTCATGTGGGCACCAGTCTCCCTCTCACGCGGGCACCGGTCTCCCTCTCACGCAGGCACCGGTCTCCCTCTCACGCAGGCACCGGTCTCCCTCTCACGCAGGCACCAGTCTCCCTCTCACGCAGGCACCGGTCTCCCTCTCGCGCAGGCACCGGTCTCCCTCTCACACAGGCACCGGTCTCCCTCTCACGCAGGCACCGGTCTCCCTCTCACGCAGGCACCGGTCTCCCTCTCGCGCGGGCACCGGTCTCCCTCTCACGCGGGCACCGGTTTCTCTCTCATGTGGGCACCAGTCTCCCTCTCACGCGGGCACCGGTCTCCCTCTCACGCAGGCACCGGTCTCCCTCTCACGCAGGCACCGGTCTCCCTCTCACGCGGGCACCGGTTTCTCTCTCATGTGGGCACCAGTCTCCCTCTCACGCGGGCACCGGTCTCCCTCTCGCGCGGGCACCGGTCTCCCTCTCACGCGGGCACCGGTTTCTCTCTCATGTGGGCACCCGTCTCCCTCTCACGCGGGCACCGGTCTCCCTCTCACGCAGGCACTGGTCTCCCTCTCACGCGGGCACCGGTCTCCCTCTCACGCGGGCACCGGTCTCCCTCTCGCGCGGGCACCGGTCTCCCTCTCACGCAGGCACCGGTTTCTCTCTCATGTGGGCACCAGTCTCCCTCTCACGCGGGCACCGGTCTCCCTCTCGCGCGGGCACCGGTCTCCCTCTCACGCAGGCACCGGTCTCCCTCTCACGCGGGCACCGGTTTCTCTCTCATGTGGGCACCAGTCTCCCTCTCACGCGGGCACCGGTCTCCCTCTCACGCAGGCACTGGTCTCCCTCTCACGCGGGCACCGGTCTCCCTCTCACGTAGGCACCGGTTTCTCTCTCATGTGGGCACCAGTCTCCCTCTCACGCGGGCACCGGTCTCCCTCTCACGCAGGCACCGGTCTCCCTCTCACGCAGGCACCGGTCTCCCTCTCACGCAGGCACCAGTCTCCCTCTCACGCGGGCACCGGTCTCCCTCTCACGCAGGCACCGGTCTCCCTCTCACGCGGGCACCGGTTTCTCTCTCATGTGGGCACCAGTCTCCCTCTCACGCGGGCACCGGTCTCCCTCTCACGCAGGCACTGGTCTCCCTCTCATGTGGGCACCAGTCTCCCTCTCACGCGGGCACCGGTCTCCCTCTCACGCAGGCACTGGTCTCCCTCTCACGCGGGCACCGGTCTCCCTCTCACGCGGGCACCGGTCTCCCTCTCGCGCGGGCACCGGTCTCCCTCTCACGCAGGCACCGGTTTCTCTCTCATGTGGGCACCAGTCTCCCTCTCACGCGGGCACCGGTCTCCCTCTCGCGCGGGCACCGGTCTCCCTCTCACGCAGGCACCGGTCTCCCTCTCACGCGGGCACCGGTTTCTCTCTCATGTGGGCACCAGTCTCCCTCTCACGCGGGCACCGGTCTCCCTCTCACGCAGGCACTGGTCTCCCTCTCACGCGGGCACCGGTCTCCCTCTCACGTAGGCACCGGTTTCTCTCTCATGTGGGCACCAGTCTCCCTCTCACGCGGGCACCGGTCTCCCTCTCACGCAGGCACCGGTCTCCCTCTCACGCAGGCACCGGTCTCCCTCTCACGCAGGCACCAGTCTCCCTCTCACGCGGGCACCGGTCTCCCTCTCACGCAGGCACCGGTCTCCCTCTCACGCGGGCACCGGTTTCTCTCTCATGTGGGCACCAGTCTCCCTCTCACGCGGGCACCGGTCTCCCTCTCACGCAGGCACTGGTCTCCCTCTCATGTGGGCACCAGTCTCCCTCTCACGCGGGCACCGGTCTCCCTCTCACGCAGGCACCGGTCTCCCTCTCGCGCAGGCACCGGTCTCCCTCTCACGCAGGCACCGGTCTCCCTCTCGCGCGGGCACCGGTCTCCCTCTCGCGCGGGCACCGGTCTCCCTCTCGCGCGGGCACCGGTCTCCCTCTCGCGCGGGCACCGGTCTCCCTCTCGTGTGGGCACTGGCTGTGACCAGAACCGAGAACTTTCTGCCAATCAATTGTTAAGGTTCTGTCAGAGATCCTGAAAGTCCCCATGGAAACCTCTCTGATCACTGCAGTATTCCTGGCTGTTCCACAGAATCTCCAGATAACTCCGTGTGCTAAAAATATAATAAGCTTCACCGCCTTGATGGTCTGAAAACGCGTCCTGCTTCAGAGGAAGGAAAATGCTGTGAAGTTTTCTACCGAGTGGCTTTTTTTTGTCTTATGCAGGAAAAATGGATGCAGCTGAAATTTTACTTCCATGAACACGTCTTCATTTCCGTTGTCGGACAGATCGGACATGTTCAGACTGTAATGATGATTATTCACCATGAATGTGAAGATGGACGTGATCTATAAGTGTTGTGGTGCAACAGGGAGGGAATTCTGATGGTGTGAGCTCCTCGCCTCCTGCCCCTCCGCCCGCCCACCCGCAGCAGTGCTCCGCCTGACGTACACCTTAATGTCGGACCTCTCCTTTTTTTATTTCATTTATTGTGCGTTTCTCTGACCCCATCGCAGTAAGCCCTCCACCCCACTCCACTTTACTCTTTTATTAGTGTGACTGTGCAAACAATCATGCCATCACTATTACTGTTTTATTCTTCTTCTCATTATTATTATTATTATTATTATTATTAAAAAAGACAAATTTTTCATCATGCTTCTTATCCTATAGTTTTTGAGATACTGACCTCCAACCAACCTGAACTTGTCCGTCCTGTCTGGGAAGAGCATGTAGCTTGTATACAGCTTTTGGAAAGATGCATTCATTCTCTCGTTTTTCTGCCCCCCCCCCAAATGAATGAAGTTTCAGAATCAAAGTCGCCTGGCTCGATCACGCTTCATCAGAGAGACACCAGACTTCATTTCATACCTTCACCCAACTCACCTGACACACATCCATCCAGCTATCTGTCGTGAGCTGCACTCATCTTTTTTTGCGTGTGACGGAGCAATCACTCCTCACATTTTCTTGCAGAAATGCATCTCTAGTTAATGTCACAGGACAGAGTGCCAAAAAAATATATTTTTCCCCCCTGGACTCCACCCTGGACAGTAGCTCCTCCCACCTACCTCCATGAAGTTGCCACCCCATGTGATCAGAACGTGAATGGAAGTATTTCAATTCATTTGTGTACGCAAAATAAACACACGTGCATCATTCATGGGGTAGTGAGTGATATCATGCTCCAAGAAAATAATATTCAATAACTTAAATAATTATTTTTTTTGTGCACAAACAAACCAAAAATCTTTTATTCACCTTTTTATCAATAGGGGGTCTCAACTTCACGGAGGTCCTCCACCTCACACTCGCAGAAGTTTATTTTTCTGGCAGACTTGCCGCTTGTTTTTGCCATTTTTCCTGAATCTGGAGAGAGGTGTAGCCCTCATTAGCATATTCAAATTGGTGTAATTAAGGGGAGAGGGGGTGGAGTGCTGTTCTCATCCGTGTGAGCTCAGCTTTTCCAGCTGTGTGCGAACACGACACTGCAGTGTGAATTCTGCACCAGAGGCTCCTGGGCAATACGACTAAACCTCAAAAAACCAAAAGTGTCATTGTACAGAAAAGCGGCGGCTCTGAGGGGCACGCAGCGCTCTGTTCACACACGGACAAACAGCGCAGTGCACTTTACTCTCTCTGTTGTTGACCGAGTCAGCGAAGAGCCAGAGTGAATCGCGGGTGGATCACTCTGCTCGACTCCTTTTTGGACTGTGTCCGTCTCTTTGCCTGCTCCACTGCTGTTCCCAACAACCGCCCGATCGTTACCCATGGATCCCTGTAATATCTCCCGCTCGGCTTCGCGAACAGGACCTTCTTTGTGATTGCAGTGTTGTCAGTTCTACATTATGCGCAATGTACTTCAGATATTGTGAGTAAATGAAATGTCCGAGGGGTATCGTCTTCATGATATTCTGGATTTCATCATTTGTGTAGAGAAAGCTGTAAACTTCTTCTGAATCTTCTGATGCTTTCTTTCTTTTCCACCCTCCTTCTACCATGCTCCGTAGTATCTGGTGCCAACAAACTTCAAGTCTATTTAGTTGTTGTTCGTTAGGAAACCGTGCTTGTGTACCATAAATTAACCGCGATCACACACACGCGCTTCCAGGATTTTCCGTCTTGTGCACAGTGTTGTCCGTTAAGACCGTGCAGAGCTCACTGGATTCTGCATTTGCCCTGGCCACACGCATTTCAGCGAAACGTCCCTTTTCCTCAGTTGTTATCATTTGCCCTCGGTACATGAATTCTCTGACATTTTCCACGACTTGACTGTTAATGCTGAATAGTGTTGGCTGTTTTGCAAGATCGTCATCATTAAATACCTGTGTTTTTATCTTCTTGAATGAAATGTGAAGCCCAAATTGTTGGCACACATTATCTATTATGGTGAGAAGTTGCTGTGCCTCACTCGCTGTTTTACAGAAAAGAGCAGCAGCATCTGCATGAAGCCTCCAGCTGATTATCTCCACCCCACGCGTCCTCCCACCACGCCGCTGCTCCCCGGCGGTGCACACATACGGCATACTGAATTCGAGATCGATAGCCCAGCCATCAGGAAAGGCTTTGTCAATTTCATAGGTGGCCACTTTCAGAACGCAGTCAAAGTACACACGCGACAGAAACATGTCGAGATTATAATTAATAATTATTATAATATTTATAACTGTTGAGAAAATAATCACTCCGAGAAAAAAAATAGCTTCAACTGTAAGTTTCCCCTCCTGGGGGGGGGGGGGGGGGGGGGGGGGGGGGGGACGGACGGACACAGACAGAGAGAGAGGGAAAGACAGACAGACAGACAGACAGACAGACAGACAGAGAGAGACAGAGAGATGGAGAGAGACACAGAGGGGGAGAGAGAGAAAGACAGACAGACAGACAGAGAGAGGGAGGGAGAGAGACAGACAGAGAGAGAGGGAGAGAGACAGACAGAGAGAGAGGGAGAGAGACAGACAGACAGAGATGGAGTGGGGGGGGGGGATTACCCCCAGAATCTTGTCAGGTGTCTGATCCGAACTCAGGCACTGAATGAGTCAGAAGTGCCTCGTGACCCCGGTGATAAACGACAGCGGTGTGTTCCGGATCATCGACAGACACTTCATCAATAAAATACAAAAACTGTTCCACACTTTCACTTCAATACATTAAATGCAAACTGCTGGAAAGAGACAAAAAATGGTGGAGTTGGTGATTTCAGACGGCGTTGGGATCTTCTCTGCTCAGCAAATCCTGCATGTTCTCAATCTCCAGCCCGGCCGGGCTCCAGAAAACTGCATTTCATTTCATTTCATCCGCTTACGAGTACATCTTTTACTTACAAAGAAGAGGGTTAGGGTTAAAAGAAACAAAAAACAAACAATCACTACCAATTCATTTCTGTTTACTGACACAAAACCAAAATGCTGGAATCCCCGGAGCGTTAATGTGCTTTTAATAATCAGTTAAACAGGTTAAAAACGCTCGACAGAGCTGAATGTGCTGACTGGACTCAGGAGCTCCATGTTGTCATGGTAACGCATGTCTACAGCGTGAAATCGCTCCATCCATGTGTTCGGCTGTTTGTCCGACCATTTCATCACAACACACTTCCAGCACATGACCTTCAGTATTATTTACCTCTCGCTCACAGAACATTCTCCTTCTCTGACCCGATTTATGAAAACGCTCGGTAATGTTCCTGTGTGACTCGCCGAGTAAAGAGTGTGTGTGTGTGTGTGTGTGTGTGTGTGTGTGTGTGTGCACAATGAGGAAAGTGCTGATAAAAGTTAGGGGTTTAAAGTCAGAATAAAGTGGTTAAATTCAACCTTTTTACTCCTGGAAATTATTAAAATAGGTCATTAAAATGATCAATAATTATCAACATTAACTGAAATGAAACATTTTATTGTGATAATATTTTCAGCTGCATCACCGAGTCCTCGGGTAACAGAACCCGCAGTTGTGCACAGCAGTGAGGCTCCACTCACCAAAAACATTTCATCCAACGGGACAAACGGTGAGACGCGATTTAACTCAGAAAATGTTCTGGATGATTTTTGTCTCAGCTCCAATCACACTGTCCGTAAAAACACGTACAGATACAGGTTAGCTAATGTCAACTCCACACCCAGGGTTCTCATGAATTTAACCCGCTGGCAGCTGAGCGTGTGTGTGTGTGTGTGTGTGTGTGTGTGTGTAAGGTAGGGGGTACAGCAAGGGGGAACATTTCTGAAAACTTGACACTCCTGAGAAAGAAATTCAAGAAACCCTCATTCAGGCACAGCCAGAGATCAGGAATGTGAAATACCCTCTGGCCGGACGTGTGTGTGTGTGTGTGTGTGTGTGTGTGTGTGTGTGTGTGTGTGTGTGACTGTGGGACTCTCCCCCCCAATAGATGATAAAAATGATCTGAGATTCTTATTTAATACTTTAGTAAAATTAACTAAGAATAAAACCACCACAGAAACAGACACATCTTCAATACGCAGTAGTGACGACGTCATGAATTTTTTCCAGTGGCAAAACTGAAAATATCTGACAAAAAAACTTAGATTATTAATTTAAAACCAGACAATCTGATGAGTCACCCTGCAGTTAATAATATAACTGTATCAGATCAGCAATTACAATGTTTTACTCCCCTTCAAGAAACCAAACTAATTCCATGAATTTCCACATCACAATATTCAACTTGTGCACTACAGTAGCTCCCTCACCTACACGTCTATTCAAACAGATAATACCTGGAGTAACTGAACCGCTTCTAAAAATAATAAATTCTTCTCTCACAATTGGCTATGTACCCAAATCCTTTAAACTAGCAGTTATCAAACCCCTGATTAAAAAACCTGACCTTGATCCCTGTCAGCTGTCCAATTATCGGCCAATATCAAACCTCCCTTTTATCTCCAAGATCCTTGAAAAAGCTGTGGCACAGCAGTTATGCTCATATTTACATAGGAATAACATCCATGAAATGTATCAGTCAGGATTTAGACCTCATCATAGCACAGAGACAGCTCTGGTTAAAGTAGTAAACGACCTACTGTTGGCGTCTGATCAGGGCTGTGTCTCGCTGCTTATTAATAATGCATTGATCATTTCATTCTTCTGGATAGACTAGAAAACATTGTGAGAGTGAAGGGAACGGCCCTACCAGAACTAGAAAATATGACCCCATCACTCCTGTCTTATCCACACTGCATTGGCTCCCAATCACATTTCATATTGATTATAAAATACTACTATTGACCTCTAAAGCACTGAATGGTCTCACACCACAGTACCTGAGTGAACTTCTGCTCCTCTATGACCCGCCACGCCTACTTAGATCAAAAGTAGTACATCATATACAGTGCCTTGCAAAAGTATTCACTCCCTTGGTGTTTGTCCTGTTTTGTCACATTAAAAGCTGGAATTAAAATGGATTTTTGGATGGTTAGCACCATTTGATTTACACAACATGCCGACCACTTTAAAGGTGATTTTTTTTTTTTAAATTGTGACACAAACAATAATTAAGATGAAAAAACAGAAATCTGTAGTGTGCATAAGTATTCACCCCCTTTCGTATGAAACCCTTAAATAAGAGCTGCTCCAACCGATTCACTTCATAAGTCACATAATTAGTTGATTAAGAGCCACCTGTGTGCAATCAAAGTGTCACATGATCTGTCACATGATGTCTGTATAAATCAACCTGTTCTGGAAGGACCCTGACTCTGCAACACGACAAAGCAAGCAACATGAAAACCAAGGAGCCTCCAAACAGGTCAGAGACAAAGTTGTGGAGAAGTATAGATCAGGGTTGGGTTATAAAAAATATCCCAAACTTTGAATATCCCAGGGAGCTCCATTAAATCCATTATAGCAAAATGGAAAGAATATGGCACCATTACAAACCTGACAAGAGAAGGCCCCGCCCACCAAAACTCACAGACCGAGCAAGGAGGGCATTAATCAGAGACGCAACAAAGATACCAAAGAGAACACTGAAGGAGCTGCAGAGATCCACAGCGGAGATGGGAGTATCTGTCCATAGGACCACTTTAAAGTGCACATCACGGGTAAATTCAGGAGCAAGATCAATGTAATTCTCCTATTTTATATTAAACTTTGGTCAAATATCTGTAACATTCTGCATTCTCTGTAATTTTTTTTACCTTGTGCAATACCAGAAAAATTCATTTGAAATCAAGCCATTTGAGGTGAATTGGTCCGCCTCTGAAAAAACCTGGCATTTGGATTTCCCGGGAAACATTGATTTTCGGGTGGCACGGTGGTGTAGTGGTTAGCGCCGTCGCCTCACAGCAAGAAGGTCCTGGGTTCGAGCCCCGTGGCCAGCGAGGGCCTTTCTGTGTGGAGTTTGCATGTTCTCCCCGTGTCCGCGTGGGTTTCCTCCGGGTGCTCCGGTTTCCCCCACAGTCCAAAGACATGCAGGTTAGGTTAACTGGTGACTCTAAATTGAGCGTAGGTGTGAATGTGAGTGTGAATGGTTGTCTGTGTCTATGTGTCAGCCCTGTGATGACCTGGCGACTTGTCCAGGGTGAACCCCGCCTTTCGCCCGTAGTCAGCTGGGATAGGATCCAGCTCGCCTGCGACCCTGTAGAACAGGATAAAGCGGCTACAGATAATGAGATGAGATGACATTGATTTTCATGACGTCGCGTGCGGAACGCCTCCCTCTGAATCCTACGTCAGCGCTGTTTTTTTATGAGAAAACGACCTGGTGGTTTTCTGCAAATTTCTTCAATGTTATCGTGTAATTATTAAAATGGTTAACAGATGTATCGTAGGAGGGTGTAGCAACACCAATCATGATGGGATTAGTACTCATCGTTTCCCAAAAGACAGGACAGTGAGAGAGAAATGGGAACGCTTGGTCTACACAGGCTGTGCACTGAAACTGTGCAAAGCTCGCGCAGCCTGCTGGCGCTTCCGCAGATAACGTCACGAATCTGGCTCCAGACTCCGTTGGGGTTTTTCCAGATGCGTTTTGTTATTTTTTTCTGCTGTAGACAGATGACCTTGTGCAAAATTATCCTTCTAGATGAGTGTGTAAAGGGACAGACTTTCATATAAAAAAACCCCACAAAATTGGTCCAGAATATGCACTTTAAGCCATACACTCCACAGAGTGGGCGGGGCTTTATGGAAGCATGGCCAGAAAAAAGTCATTGCTTAAAAAATCACGTTTGGAGTTTGCCCAACAGCATGTGGCAGACTCCCCAAACACATGGAAGAAGATTCTCTGGTCAAATGAGACAAAAATTGAACTTTTTCGCCATCATGGGAAATGCCACGTGTGGCACAAACCCATCACCCTTAGAACACCATCCCTATAGTGAAGCATGGTGGTGGCAGCATCATGCTGTGAGGATGTTTCTCATCTGCAGGGACAGGAAAGCTGGTCAGGACTGAAGGAAAGATGGATGGCACTAAATACAGGGCAATTCTGGAGGAAAACCTGTTTGAATCAGCCAGAGGTTTGAGACTGGGATGAAGGTTCACGTTCCAGCAGGACAATGACCCTAAACATACTGCTAAAGCTACACTGGAGTGGTTTAAAGGGAAACATTTAAATGTCTTGGAATGGCCTAATCAAAGCCCAGACCTCAATCCAATTGAGAATCTGTGGCATAACTTGAAGATTGCTGTACACCAACGCAGCCCATCTAACTTGAAGGAGTTGGAGCAGTTTTGCCTTGAGGGATGGGCAAAAATCCCAGTGGCTAGATGTGCTAAGCTAATAGAGACATAAGCCAAGAGACTTACAGCTGGAATTGCAGTAAAAAGGTGGCTCTACAAAGTATTGACTTGGGGGGTGGAATACTTATGCACACTCCAGATTTGTTTTTTCTTCTCAATTATTGTTTGTGTCACAATAAAAACAATAATGTGCTCCTTTAAAGTGGTCGGCATGTTGTGTAAATCAAATGCTGCTAACCCTCCAAAAAATCCATTTTAATTCCAGCTTGTAATGCGACAAAACAGGACAAACACCAAGGGGGTGAATACTTTTGCAAGGCACTGCAGTGAAGGCTACATCAGGGGGCGGAGCCTTTTCTTACAAAGCCCCACTGTTATGGAACAGCCTTCCAAGTAGTGTTCGGGAATCAGACACAGTCTCAGCGTTTAAGTCTCGGCTGAAAACAGATGTGTTTAGTCAAGCCTTGTGTTAATGGTGTTTATGAGGTAAAGGAGTAGATCTGGAGGATCCTCAGACAGAGTGTTTTGGTAAACTGGGATGTATGGATGCTGTCATAGTTCGTCTCGCCGGAGTCCCTGCTTGTACTCAGTGCAGAATGTACACTGTTCTTAACCAATGTGTCACAAAGAGCATATCTAACTCTCTCTCTCTCTCTCTCTCTCTCTCCAGTGGTGCTGAACCTCTCCTGCTCTCAGACCTGCCTGATCCATCCTGATGCCCGACTTCTGGCTGGAGTCTCATCACATCGCTCCTGTGGAGGTCGGCCCCCATATGGACAGTCTAAAGACACACTTGGAAGACGCTCTGGACACTTACAGTGTTGCTCTGATGGTTTTGGGCTCCAATCCCCAGGAGAACTTTAGGACTGCAGTTGTCATGAACAGTTTTACACTCAAGTCTCCATCAGTGAACAGTTTATAACTTCAACAAAACAGACTTCCTGTTAAACTATAATGAATTTCCTGGTGACACAGTTGTACTTTGTGACTCTATAGGACACAGTTATAGATGTGAGTTATATATAATCACGCTGTCTGTTATCACCCAGATGGGGATGGGTTCCATTTAGAGTCTGGTTCCTCTCAAGGTTTCTTCCTCATGTCGTCTCGGGGAGATTTCCCTCACTACCATCACCTCAGGCTTCATCATTATGGATAAATTTATACATTTGTATGTTTAAAATTTACATCCGGAAGTTGTATATAGTGCCCTCCACAATTATTGGCAGGCCATGGCTGAAAGCTTAAAGAAGCATCCATGGGCCCAAAAGGTCACTGGTTTGATTCCCTGAACCAGTAGGAAAACATGCCGACTGCTCTGGGTATATGCAGAGGCGGAAAAACCCGGGTGCAGAAAGTAAAAACCCTGCCACATTTTTGCTCCAGCCAATTCAATGAACCAGCTGATCCTAATGACCACATGCCCTTCGCCAGGCTGAGGAGCTAATTGGTGAAATCACCTGTGTTGAGAGCACAGGCAGACGGAAAACCTAAGCAGGACTTTTACTTTGTCAATCCAGTTTTTCCACCTCTGGGTATATGTGTGTGTGCTCATTGCTCACGTGTGTGTGTGTGTGTGTGTGTGTGTGTGTGTGTGTGTGTGTGTGTGTGTGTGTGTAAGAACAGTATGACTAAAAATGAATGAAATGTGAGCTGCTGCACTTTGTCCCCTGGTGTTGCTTTTCCACATGAGGTTATGGTACGGGTATGGGGTGGTTCCAAATCGGAATCCAGAACTATCTGTACTCTGCTCGAGATCTTGTTCCTCAGTATGAAACGGTACCTGTGAAAGTGGGTGGAGTCTCTGTGGGGTGGGGTGTAATGACATCATTTCCCACATGGTACTAGTGTTACAGCAAACACTGTGGAGGAGTCCCAGGTGTGTGTGTGTGTGTGTGTGTGTGTGTGTGTGTGTGTGTGTGTGTGCGTGAGGTCAGGTCAGTGATGTATTATGGATCGGAGGATAAAATTTCTACCCAAGTTTCCAAAACCTCTCGTGTTCTGTTTCCAAAGACAACAGTGATAAACACCCCCCCCATTACTCCCCGCACTGTCTGCTGTAAATACGTTTATACGTTTTGGTGCACAAGAGAAAAAGCACAGACTTAATCAACAACAGAGAAAACCTCAGCCATTTCAATTAGTCTCTCACTCACTCACTCACACACACACACACACACACACACAGAGAGTTGCCTCTCCCTGGAGAAGGTCATGGCTCGACTTAAGATTGTTTGGTTTCCCGTTGAGCAGAGGAAACTCCACTGATTACGGACAAAACAATCTGTACAGAAATAGAATTCTCTTTCTCACAATCTGTCTCTCTTTCAATCTGTCTCACTCACTCCTTGCACTCTTAAAGCTATAATTACTGTTTTTTTTTCTGAGTGACAACATCCCTTTTCACATTCATCTCTCGCTTCTCACTCTTTCTTTCTTTCTTTCTTTCTCTCTGTCACTGTCTCGTTCAGAACCATGGAGGCTTGCCTGCCATCCCATAAATGCTGGTTACCATGGTGATCCCTCTGGGTATGAGGAAGGGGTCTATAAAAACACAACAAAGAGAGAGAGAGAGAGAGAGAGAGACTCTTCCTGTTTTAGACTCGCTCCCTGTTTCCTGTTCTAGCGTGCAGCTATTTCTGTAGCTGTGTTTTTATACACACACACACACACACACACAGCGCGCACACACACACACACAGCGCACACACACACACAGCGCACACACACACACACACACACACACACAGCACACAGCGAGAGAGAGCAAGTGAGAGAAAGAAAGACACAGAGAGAGAGAGAGAGAGAGAGAGAGAGCACGAGACAGAGAGAGCGAGAGAGAGAGCACGAGAGAGAGAGAGAGCGAGAGAGAGAGAGAGAGCACGAGAGAGAGAGAGAGCACGAGACAGAGAGAGAGAGAGCGAGAGAGAGAGCACGAGAGAGAGAGAGCACGAGAGAGAGAGAGAGCGAGAGAGAGAGAGAGAGAGAGAGCACGAGAGAGAGAGAGAGCACGAGAGAGAGAGAGCGAGAGAGAGAGCACGAGAGAGAGAGAGAGAGAGAGCGAGCGAGAGAGAGAGAGAGAGAGAGCACGAGAGAGAGAGCGAGCGAGAGAGACAGAGCGAGCGAGCGAGCGAGAGAGAGAGAGAGAGAGAGAGAGCGGGGGAGGGGGGGGATAATGGCCAGAAGACACTTAACCAAGGGGAAGTGGGCAAGCAGAAATGAATGCATTTTAAAAACAGCACCCAGACTCACACTGACCCTACGCCCTACAAAGTGCACTACTTTGTGAGTGCTGTCTAAAAGCATAATGGAGAAAATCCAGCCTACTTCCTCAATCCCACAGTGCACTGCAGCTTCAGGTCCCTATGAGTGCAAAGTCAAAGAGCCAAGGGCACAGCAAAGAAGGGCACAGCAAAGAAGGGCTCAGTGAACAAGGGCTGAGCAAAGAAGGGCTCAGCGAACAAGGGCTCAGTGAACAAGGGCTCAGCGAAGAAGGGCTCAGCGAAGAAGGGCTCAGTATACCCAGTCAGTATGGAACGTGTCCCGGTTCTGGTGCTGGTCTGCAGAATTTGAAGCAGAATTTGATAATTTTGTATCTTAAACTGATCATGTCCGTTACACTGCACTCCGCCCCTCACTCCTGAGACTCCACCCACTTCATCTGCTACTGTTCTGTCATGAGTATGGGTGTAACGATTCGTTTTAACAACAATTCGATTCGAATCACGATTCGTGGTTGCCGATATGATTCAAGGACGATTTTGGTTCACTTAGAACGATACGGTCCGAATCGATTCAGTGACTTGAAATCGATTCAGTAACTTTTTAGCCAAAAATTAACCCAGTGTGGCTGAAATAAATATGTGGATACTGGACAGTGCAGGTGAAGTTTTCTAGATTCCTGCTGTTTCTTGTAAGGGAATCAGGTAGACTGTAATTATGGATATAAACAACAATTAGTGGCAAATGCATTGACATTTTATTTGAATTAAGTGCAACCAACACTTTTGGTTGAAAAAAATAATAATAATAATACTTCTAAAACTTCTGCTTTTGTTTTTCCAACACAAAAATATTACAATATAATCCGAAGCGTTTCCACACACTGGACTGTAATGCCGGTTTGAAAATTTGCCGCTCGCCGGCTTCGCCTCTGCTATCCGCCATCATGCTGTGTTTTGATTTGTGCTGCTGCTGGTGCGTGACGATGACGTCACAGACAGGCAGACTGAATCGGTAACGTTTAACGCCTTTATCATTAAAAGTGCTAAAAAAACACATCAGTATAAAGTCTGACGTGCTTAAATCCAATGCGTTATTTCCTAGTATCGATACAATCGATTGATTACCTTTTAAAACGATATTAGATCGATGTATGTCGTCCGGAAGGCCAACTTGCCGAGCACAGATCGTTGTAGTTGGATTGTAGGAAAATAAATCGATGAATCGATGTAGTGGATGAATCGTTACACCCCTAGTCATGAGAAACAGATTCAGGACTCGGAGTACAGATGGTTCTGGATTCAGATTAGTAACTATCCCGTACTCCACCGTCTATTAATAATAATAATAAAACACAAGCAACTGTGTGTGTGTGTGTGTGTGTGTGTGTGTAACCAAGAGAGTCTCTCTCTCTCTTTCTCTCTCTCTCTCATTTCTTGCTGTTGCTAAATTGACCTTGTGTAAGACAGGATCTCCAATTATAGACCTTTCTAACCACACACACATCCACCCTCTGTCTCACTCTCTGCCTGTCTCACTCTCTCTCTGCCTCTGTCTTTTTCACTTCATTTTATCTTTCTTTTTATCTCCGGCTCTGTCTACAGTAAATGGTAAGCTTTAAACACACACACACTTTATCGGAAATGCTCTGTGACCCATATTCGAAGTAAAACCTCAACGCTCTGAAAATGTCAAAATGTCACTGCAAGTCCTGCTACTCTGTGTGTGTGTGTGTGTGTGTGTGTGTGTGTGTGTGTGTGTGTGTGCCCGCTTTATTGTTCTGAACACCGTGTCCATTTAGTGGAGAAAATACTGACTGGTGTTTATTTGAACAGGAGACGGACGATGAGAGAGAACTGATCGTTTTCCTCGAACAGCACATCCTCACGGCTTTATTCCTTTTACACCACAGCAATTTTTCCCTTTTTGATGTTTATAGTTACAGTGGATAAAATAATATTTTTTTACATCAGAAAAACCTGAGACCACGATAAATAATTTCAAAACTTTTCCCACCTTTACTGTGACCTATAACCCGTACAATTCAACTAAAAACCAAACAAATCTGTTCGGGGGAAAAACATAAAAAATAAAAAATGTACAATAATCTGGTTGCATAAGTGTGTGCACCCTTAAACTAGTACTTTGTTGAAGCACCTTTTGATTTAATTACAGCATTCAGTGTTTTTGGGTCGGAGTCGATCAGCCTGCCACATCCAGACTTGGCGATATTTGCCCACTCTTCCTTGCAAAAGCACTCCGAACCTGTCAGATTGCGAGGGCGTCTCTTGTGCACAGCCCTCTTCAGGTCACCCCACAGATTTTCAGTTGGATTTAGGTCTGGGCTCCGGCTGGGCCGTTCCTAAACTTTTTTGGGGTCATTGTCGTGCTGAAAGATGAAATTCATCTTCAGCTTTCTAGCAGACACCTGAAGGTTTTGGGCCAAAATTGACTGGTGTTTAGAACTGTTGATAATTCCCTCCAGCTTGACTAAAGCCCCTGTTCTGGCTGAAGTAAAACGACCCCAAAACACGATGCTGCCACCACCATGCTTCACCGTGGGTATGGGGTTCTTTTGGTGATGCACAGTGTTGTTTTTGCATCAAACATACCTTTTGGAATTGTGGCCAAAAAGTTCAACTTTGGCTTCATCAGACCAGAACACATTTTCCCACACGCTTTTGGGAGAGTTGATGTATTTTTTTGCAAAATTTCACCAGGCCTGGATGTTTTTCTTTGGAAGAAAAGGCTTCCATCTTGCGACCCTACCCCATCGTCCAGACATGTGGAGAATACGGGAGATTGTTGTCACATGTAGTACACAACCAGTACTTGGCAGAAATCCCTGCCGCTCCTGCAGTGTTGCTGTCGGCCTCTCGGCCGCCTCCCTGACCAGTTTTCGTCTTGTCTTTTCGTCAATCTTGGAGGGACGTCCAGTTCTCGGTAATGCCACTGTTGTCCCATATTTTCTCCACTTCTTGATGACGGTCTTCACTGTGCTCCATGGTATATCAAATGCTGTGGAAATGTTTTTGTCCCCTCCTCCTGACTGATCCCTTTCAGCAGTGAGATCCCTCTGACGCTTTGTAAGCGCTCTGTGAACCCTGGCTTTTGCTGGAGGATGCGACTGAGTGAACGTCTGAACTTTATTTGGGGTTAATCAGAGTCAGTTTAATTGATGGCAGGTGTGAACCCAAAAACACTGAATGCTGTAATTAAATCAAAAGGTGCTTCAACAAAGTATTAGTTTAAGGGTGCACACACTTATGCAACCAGCTTATTGTACATTTTTTATTTTTTATGTTTTTCCCCCGAACAGATTTATTTGGTTTTCAGTTGAATTGTACGGGTTATAGGTCACAGTAAAGGTGGGAAAAGTTTTGAAATTATTTATCGTGGTCTCATTTTTTTTTTACATCAGAAAAACCGATCATTTTAACGAGGTGTGTAAACTCTTTATCTCCACTGTACATTTAACAGGTTACTTCCTGTTCTCACTGACGTTATAACAGCGATAAACGGCCGTTCCCTCACCAGACTCTCTTTATTCTCTCTGAACGTTAAGAAGACAGAAACCTGCAGCTTGTTCCATCGTGTTCCTGAGAAACTGTACAGAAGTGTAAACTCCTGTGTCTTTACAGTTCCAGCTTCACCTTGGAGTGCTCCACAGCGTTCACACTGGAGACTCCTTCCAGAAACATTCAAGGTGCATTTGGTAAGATTTGTGAAAAATAGGTCTCTAGCAGTTAAATCGGTGGCACTGAATAAGATTCAAATCATTATTAATTAATTGACCCCGCCCCCATTTCCATCCATGTACACAAAGCTCCACCCCTAAAACTTATGGTGGTACACCTCGAGTTAGCATTAGCATGATATCACTCTCAAGTGCACTTGAACCTTCAGCTGCTTGGAAGCATCTTCTGTACTGACAACTTTATAAACATGGAATTTCTCATCATAATGAGGGTGTTGACAGCATTGGGGGCGTGGCTATAAAACAAACAACTGGCCAATCAAAAGTCAAAGAAAAATTCTGGACTGGAAGGCAGGTTTCCAAACTGTTTTTTCTTCAGTGATGTAATAGCTGAGAACGTTAGCGCGTGTTCTGAGACAACGGCTTAAACTTTGATTTTTTTTTATCAATTCGACATAATTTTCCAGATCATTTGTATTAAAATTAGAGACAAATAAATATTTTAATAAACATCTCTTTATAGAAAATGTCACCATATTATTCTGAATCTGTTTATGTGGAGCGTCTGCTGTACACGTCCCTGTGAATGAGCTGTTACCATAGAAACGATAACGTATTAGAACATAAGCATTAATATGCAGTGGTGCGTGAAGGTTTGTGAACCCTTTAGAATCTTCACACAAACCCTAAAAGTCTATAAAGACAATTAAATAAAAGAGACAAAAATATTATACTCGGTCATTTATTTATTGAGGAAAATGATCCACTGTTACAGATCAGTGAGAGGCAAAAGTATGTGAACCCCTGGGATTAACAGTTAATCTGAAGGTGAAATTAGATTCAGGTGTTTTCAGTCAGCGGGGAACGATCAGGTGAGTGTTCACGCTGTTTTATTTAAAGAACAGAGATCTATCAAAGTCTGATCTTCACAGCTAGATTCCTGAGATCCTCAGAAAAAGAGCTGTTGAGGCTCATCAGGCTGGAAAAGGTCACAGAACGTCTCTAAAGAGTTTGGACTCCACCAATCCACAGTCAGATAGATGGAGGAGATTCAGGATCACTGTGACCCTCCTCAGGAGTGGACCAACAGACATCACTCCAAAAGCAAGGCGTGTAAGAGTCCACGAGGTCACAGAGGAACCCAGAGGAACTTCTAAGCAACTGAAGGCCTCTCTCACATTGGCTAATGTTCATATTCATGAGTCCACCATCAGGAGAACACTGAACACCAACGGTGTGCATGGCAGGACTGTAAGGAGAAAGCCACTGCTCTCCAAAAAGAACATCGCTGCACAACTGCAGTTTGCTAAAGATCACGTGGACAAGCCAGAAGGCAATTGGAAAAGTTTTGTGGACGGATGAGACCAAAATAGAACTTTTTGGTTTAAATGAGAAGCGTTATGTTTGGAGAAAGGAAAACACTGCATTCCAGCATAAGAACCTTATCCCATCTGTGAAACATGGTGGTGGTAGTATCATGGTTTGGGCCTGTTTTGCTGCATCTGGGCCAGGACGGCTTGCGATCATTGATGGAACAATGAATTCTGAATTATACCAGCGAATTCTAAAGGAAAATGTCAGGACATCTGTCCATGAACTGAATCTCAAGAGAAGGTGGGTCATGCAGCGAGGCAGTGACCTGAAACACACATGGTGTTCTACTGAAGATGGTTAAAGAAGAATAAAGTGAATGTTTTGGAATGGCCAAGTCCTGACCTTAAAGGTCTGATGACATCTTTGACATCTTTGGCGATGTTTTATAACATAAAAAGTAATTCCCGATGAGCCATATATTAATTCACGAAGGCGCCTATTTTACAAGTTATGATAAAAAACGCAGCTATTTGGGCAAATTTGACGGGGCTGCAGCACCCAGGAGACGAAGGAGGAGGAGGAGCTATATGACGTCAGCGAAAGAACCTTCCTCCTAACTTACCAGTTTGTTGTTGATGCGAGAGGTGTTCAGTTTATCATTATTAGTATTATTATTAGACATATATATATATAGTTATTATGCCTTCGCGTTGTGTTGCCGGCTTTTGCTCCAAAACCCACAAGGATGGGGTAAGTTTATTCAAGTTTCCCAGAGATCCCGAGCTGCATGCGAAGTGGGTGAAGCAAGTCAGGCGCACTCGTGACAAGTGGGAGCCCTCACCAACATCTGTCCTGTGCTCTGAACACTTCGATTTGGATTGTTTTGACACCCTTCCCAGCTTAAAGGAATCTCTTGGGTGTTCAGTTCAGCACAAACGTGTGCTGCTACCATCAGCAGTGCCTACAGTATTCCGGAGGGGGTCGACTAGTAGCTATGCCGGATTCAGCAGTCGCCTGGGACAAGCTGACTCCTCCAAAGACAGTCCTCCTGTCAGAACATGTGTTGAGAAACGACATAAGATAAAGGTACGTAGAGCTATAGAGTGCTCCGACATGATGCTAAAAATAGTAACCATGCGGTCTGCGCGGCCATCTTGGAAGTGACTCGCTCCAGAGCGCTCATAGAGTACACATCATAGAGTACACATTCATGATAATCATAAATGTAATCATAAAGTCGGCGTGATATCAGTCATGTATTTGCTTGTGAAAGCTTGCGGCTTTCATGTAACTGCTGCCTAGCAACGAGAGGCAAAGGGTAAAGAGGGTAGGCATCATAGATTCTATTTGGAAGAGATCAATACACGATTGCTTAAAAATGAGGTATTTTAACAATTTGCATCTGTTTTGTGATTATCGTGACACTTGTGTGTTCTATAGAACTGTATGTCTTATCAGCACATCGAGGATCTTCCACCGGAGGCTTTCGCAAGTACTCGTAGCAACACTACACTTTACCCTTTGCCATGCGTTGTTAGGGAACGGTAGCAAGTACCCCGATGACCGACTTCAAGAATATGTAGAAAAAATTTAGAAATTATACTTTCCAAAAGTCATTTGAGCTTAGTGTATCGCATTTCCATTTATATTGTAGGTTCTTGCTGATGTTTTTGCGGAGTGTGACGCAGCTGCTGAATCAGAAGCTGCAGAGTTTGTATGTATTAGTTGTGAACATTCACATTATTATCAATCTCATTTATTTAAAATCAGATAAAATCATGCCATCATGATCACTGCTTAAAGTACCAGTATTTGGTTGTTGAAGAGCTAGCACTAGAGAGTTCACCGGCGTTTTCATGCGCCATTTCCATTGAGTAGAACCAGAGTAGAACAGCCAGCGAACCGCAGCGTGTTCTCCCGCTGACGTCACAGCATGGCCGCGAGCCACGGACCCAGTTTTCTTGGGCTGTGCAATTAAAAGTTGGATATTCGCGTAACAACAGCTTCTTTTCACTTAATTATAACAGAAATCTAACATGTTTGCCATGTTGTATAGTTTATTTAAGAAATTGCATAGAGTCATGTTCGTGTCATCAGTACTTTAATCCAGTAGAAACGTGTTGTGAGCAGCTCATGTGAGGAAAAACACCACCATCCCAGAGCTGAAGCTGCTCTGTCCAGAGGAACGGGATCAAACTCCTCCAGGACGATGTTCAGGACCTGATCCACAGTTACAGCAAACGATCAGCTGCAGTTATTACTGCACAGGGAGCTCACAGCAGATACTGAAAACAGGGGGTCACATACTTTTGACATTCAGTGATCTGGATCATTTTCCTCAATAAATTAAAATAAATAAATGACTCAGTATAATATTTTTGTCTCATTTGTTTATCTTTATCACTTTATCTACTTTTAGGACTTGTGTGAAAATCCGATGTTTTAAATCAAATTTATGTAGAAATACAGAAAATTCTACAGGGTTCACAAACTTTCAAGCACCGCTGTAAACCTGTGCTACTGTCAGAGCTGCTGTTACAGAAATTAATCAACACCTTCCGACCAATGAGAGTGGAGGATCTCAGTGTGGTATAAACATTAATAAACACCCGCACTCGAGCAGTGGGTCTTGTGATTCGGCGAGGTCACATGATCGTTTCCACTCTGTGTAGTTTGCGTGTTAAAGGGAAAGTGGGCGGGGCCAGACGTGAGGCGGATCTGAGCCATGAGCTTCCATTTAAATAAAAGGAACTGCGAGTCAGACGTCAACCACATGTGAGACAAATATAAATGTTAAATTAAAAAAAAAAGAGCTGATGATGAATTTTAGGCAAAAACCACAGACAGACAGACAGACAGACAGACAGACAGACAGACGTGAGAATTATGAGTTTAGAAATTCCTCTTTCAAGTCTAATTTTTAGACATTTTACATCACAACGAATCAAAACAACAATGAGGCTCAGCAATGAAGTCCATGAGGAAGTTTGGCTCCGTGGTGCACAGGGGATCGGCGTGTCGTTTGGAACACAGCCCAAAAAGGGACGCCGTAAACGCAGCTGATGAAGATGATTTAGTTTCAGTCACACAAAAGGAAACACAATCCTCACCAATGACATCATCACCACCGCTATTGTGTTTGTCTCGCCATCAACCCGCTGCATCAACCTGATCCCCCGTGCGCGTGTGTGTGTGCGTGCGTGCGTGTGTGCGTGTGTGTGTGTGCGTGCGTGTGTGTGTGTGCGTGCGTGTGTGCGTGCGTGTGTGTGTGCGTGCGTGTGCGCGTGCGTGTGTGTGTGCGTGTGTGTGTGCGTGCGTGTGCGCGTGCGTGTGTGTGCGTGCGTGTGTGTGCGTGCGTGTGTGTGTGTGTGCAGGCTTGTGTACTTTACAGCAGTTTTTTTACATTAATTTATCGATGTGTTGTTTTTCTCTCGGGTCGAGTCACTAACACACTGAGATGTTCCTCATCTGTTTGACTTTCACACTAACGCTGTTCCTCACCACTAAAACACTGAACTGGCTGTTTTTCACGACGGTGTGCGAAAGGGAAGACGCTGCCATGTGACCGTCACGTGATCTGAGCTCCACAGTGGTGGACTTGAGCGTGCTGCAGGTTTCTGTAGGAACTGTGTTCATGTGTTCATGCCGTGTCTGACTGCTCTGTGCTGTGCACAAGTGACACTGTGTAAGAAAGCGCTGATTTCGTGTTCAGGCTGCAGAGCTCAGACACGCAGCACACTGATGCCTGCTGCTTTCATGTTTCATTGTGAACAGGAAACTTACAGGAAACAACACACACACAGCGTTTATACATTTCCCTGTGTGTGAGAGACACATCTGAGAGAGTCACATAAGCTTGTGCGACACGTTACTGTTCCTACACAACAATGTGTTGCCACAATATCTACTGATGTTTATGGCTCATTATATTATACACTTACTGGCCACTTTATTAGGAACCCCCCATCCCCCTGCAGTTCTGTAATCAGCCGATCCCTCGATGCGTCAAATCCCACAGATACAAATCAGGAGCTTCAGTTAACGTTCACAATGTTCAAATATCAGAACGGGAAAAACTGATCTCACAGTGTGACTTTCTTTCTGTCTCTCACTGTGGTATGGGTGTCGGTTTGAGCCAGATGAGTATGAGGTTTGAGTATTTCAGAAGCTGCTGATCTCCTCCTGGGGTTTTCACACACAACAGTCTCTAGAGTTTACACAGAATGGGGCAGAAAACAAAAAACACTGAGTGAGTGAGCGACAGTTCTGTGGGTGGAAACAAACGCCTTGTTGATAAGAGAGGGTCAGAGGGAAATGGACAGGAAGGATATAGTAACTCATATCATCACTCTTTACAACCGTGGTGAGCAGAAAAGCATCTCAGCAGAAGAACACATTGGGTTCCGCTCCTGCAGCCAAGAACAGGGATCTTAGAACCAATGACACGTTCCTATTAAAGTGGCCGGGGAGTGCATTATTTTTATATATTATAGATTTTTATATTTTCAGACTTCTACAAAATCATCAGAGCACAGCTCATCACTTAAATAAACCACAAAATCTCAGTCTTTTTCTCCTCAAAAAACAGCCGATGAACCAATCTCCATGCGAGTCTGCACAGGTGTTTGAACTCTCAGATACGAACTGAAACCACCTGGAGTCACGCCCAAACCGGCCAATTCGATGTCCTACAGTTTCACTTCAATAGATTAAATGCAAACCGCCCGCTGAAACGCTCCCTCACGGACAGGCTCTCGGATCGTTTCCCTCGATAACGAAGCGTGTTCGAGTGACACGCAGACGGCGATCGTTTAACAGGTGTGCGGGTCGGCCGCACCATCGACACGTGACACAACAGAAGGAGTGTGGAGAGAGAACACGAGCTGTGTTTCCCACACGGCTGAAAGACACCGGCAGTGGAAGCCAGCAGAGGGAGCTGGGGTTACCTGCGTCCACGAGAAACAGTCTACCTCCTGACTTCAGCGGACACTGGAGTCTTCTCCACTCGCACTGCTCAGTAAATCACGCGTTATCGATCAGCGACGACCCCAGGCTTCAGAACAACAGACTCTTTTCCGTTTACGAGTACATTTTTTTACTTACAAAGAAAGAAAGAAAGATTACCAATTCATTTCTGTTTACTGACACAAAACCAAAATGCTGGAATCCCCGGAGCGTTAATGTGCTTTTAATAATCAGTTAAACAGGTTAAAAACGCTCGACAGAGCTGAACGTGCTGACTGGACTCAGGAGCTCCATGTTGTCATGGTAACGCATGTCTACAGCGTGAAATCGCTCCATCCATGTGTTCGGCTGTTTGTCCGACCATTTCATCACAACACACTTCCAGCACATGACCTTCAGTATTATTTACCTCTCGCTCACAGAACATTCTCCTTCTCTGACCCGATTTATGAAAACGCTCGGTAATGTTCCTGTGTGACTCGCCGAGTAAAGAGTGTGTGTGTGTGTGTGTGTGTGTGTGTGTGTGTGTGTGTGTGTGCACAATGAGGAAAGTGCTGATAAAAGTTAGGGGTTTAAAGTCAGAATAAAGTGGTTAAATTCAACCTTTTTACTCCTGGAAATTATTCTTGCTTTCTGTCGCGGAGAATATTTTGAGTTCAGTAATGTGGAATAAAATCTATCAGTGTGTGTTTCACTCAGCTAACATTACACACGCACAGTATATAATTAACAATCAATCAATCAATCAATCAAGGTATGGCTCATATCTCTATAGCAGTGATGGGATCTGAACTCGTTGTCAGGGTGCAGGCACTTACGGATGTACAGTACGGTATGTGCAAGGGAGAGCCGGGTAGCAAAGAGGAAACGTAGCCAAATCAGCAATCAGGGCAATAAAGAGGAGACGATAGGCATAGAAGTAAAGAGATAGTGAGGGTCAGGAAAACTAGAGGCAGGCAGAGATAGAAAGGCTTGGTACGACTGGGTAAACTCACAACAATACTTCACGCTGACGCTGAGAGTGAGACAGGCTTCAGTAGCGTGGCTGATTGCATGTGAATGAGAGTCAGCTGTAATCAATAAGCCGGTCACAGGGGGCGCTGTGGTTCTTGGCCAATGTAGTTCTGAGAAGCCATGTTTGTAGCTCGGCTAGAGCTGTCGCTCTCAACACCCTTACGGACACTCATAACCGTCAGGCCACTGACGCAGGACTCTGAGCGCTGAGGCTGAATGTGTTCTTTTCTCCACACTTACGACATGAAGGTAATAATAATGACGCAGAGGCCAATCGATAAGGGCGCATTAAAAACCAAACTAAAACCAGACAAATAGACAATAGAAGTGTTGAACCTCCGTCAGTGCTGGGATGTAAATTCATAACCTGCTGGTCAGTAAGACAGAATTTTGACCTGCTGTGTGGAAATGAGATAATAATAAGGTGGAAGTTCTTACCGTGCTGAGTTTGGGTTCTACAGCAGGATGTGAAGAACAAAACCCATCTGTAGAGAACAGAAAACATTTCACATTCAAACGTTTAGTTCAATAATGAGCAAATCTCAGATCTGCTCTCTCCAACATCAACTACACTCAGACCAACTCAACAAAAGGAAACGCCGGCCTTGTTCGTATAGTCGCATTAACACGTGTGTGTGTGTGTGTGTGTGTGTGTCATGATGCGGAGAGGAGGATTATGGGTAAGCGTGGGACACAGAAATGCAGAGACAGGTTTGTGTACTGGTAGAACATCAGGTGAGAGTGGATCAGCTGGTTGAGAAACACGAAGGGATTTGAAAATGAGAGCGCTGTGATGAGACGCTGTGGCATTTCTGCAGGTTTAATCAAATTCAGATTAATATTGTTTAGAGTAATACTGTATAAATACATACGAAATGTGAAAAATAAAAACACTAAAACGTAAATGAGCATCCAGAACCTTCTGTCTCCTGAAGATGATCTCATGCTCTGAAACGGTGTCTGTTCTAAACCTCCACACAGCTGGAGACGGAGGCAGACGCAACGCAGTGTGTAAATCTCATCTAAATCACAGTGTGCGAGTTTCTCAGAGCGGTGACTTTAATAAAGACGTCTGCCTGATGACCAAACTCTCACTGAACACCGAGTGGAAACCAACACCAGCGGCTTTCTCTGGGGTTCAGGTTTTACTCCACACACAGTCAGATGATCCTCTTCTTCTTCCGGCTGCTCCCGTTAGGGGTCACCACAGTGGATCTGTTCCGCATATTTGATTTGGTGTAGGTTTTACACCGGGTGCCCTTCCTGATGCAAACCCCCAATCTATCCGGGATTGGGACCGGAACTCAGCATGCACTGACTTGTGAAACCCCAGTAGCTGAGGATTTTACCCAATCTGCATGTCTTTGGACTGTGGGGGAAACGGGAGCGCCCGGAGGAAACCCGCACACACAGGGAGAGCATGCAAACTCCGCACAGAAAGGCCCCTGTCAGCTGCGAGGTTCGAACCCAGAACCTTCTTGCTGTGAGGCGACAGTCAGAACCACTACACCACTGTGATGGTCTCATTACTGTATAACGTATTTATTTACAGAACATTACAGTCATTATAAAGTGTTAATATAAACGTATGATATAGGGGGCATGTTTATAATGGCTGCGGTTCATTATAATGTCCAGTTTATTCCTGCAGGATCTCACACACACACACAGTTTAGTGCTTTTATTTGGATCACAGCACAAGAAAGATCCACAGAGCCAAACATTACTGGAAACCACTGCAGATTTGTAAAAGTGATCATTCAATTAATCAATCCAACAATATCTATGGAAAAATATGACATCTCCGTCTCCAAATGGACAAGCGACCTATTATGGCAGATATGGAACAGTACTTCGCCAGTCTCTTTGCAGTTGTTTTTCATAGCCCACATAGTTGCATTCCTGATAGAACAAGTTTGTGTACATGTCCAAGACTCCCAAATACTAGAACAACTAGTTTACATTGAAATCCAAGGCCCATGATAGTATTGATAAGTGGCTGGTATTTCAACATTTTATAATTAAAGCATGTGTCCATATACAGATCAAAAGAGCAACCTACTTCCACAATTATTGCTATTCTATTGTTTTTGTCTATGATGGTTATATCTGGAGTGTTTGGGAAATTGTCTAATAGTACATTAGTAATGTCAGAGTTAAACCACGCAATTTGCACAGCACTATGTTTATACATACCGGTGGGCGCTTCAGATGTTCCTTTAATGCTATCTGCAATTATGTCAACCAATCGGTCATGCCTAGCTGTATAAAGGCCCTTGTAAAAATGACAGCCATTAAGGACATGCTATTGTTTCGTTTTCACGAGTGGAGGTATGGAGAATACAGTATGGATCTTGATTGGACGGATACCAGGTGGCTAGATTATATTTTGTTGGGAGGACTTGAAGGCGAGCTTTAATGGCAAAAATTAATATATCCTCTCCAACAGTAAAATCAGACAGCACAGAGTGGGATAGTGCATGATCTGCAAAGGCCAACCCTGCCAGTTTCCCTTGCAGTTTTAAGCTGGTCCAATGTTGAGCGTTCTGTGATCGCGCCATCTGCAGGATGAAAGCCCGCGCACGTTTTGCAGGCAGTTCTTGTTCCCTGCCGTCTTGTATGTATGTTGCGCAGGGGTAGATGAGCGGATCTGTTATGATGTTGTCGTTAGGTGTTATTTCTGCACCGTCTAGTTTGGCCCACCGCAAATGTATGTTTATGAGGTTACATAGATCATTTAGATCAAGCCAATCTGACCTCACACCAAAACCAGTTGCTTTTATGTCTAATTTGCCGTTATCTTTTTTCCGGAATCCAAGGAACTGCGCGTCACCATGTGTGACTGGAACCTTGCGTTGCTCCAAGTGCTGAAACACTGAGGCCCGGGCCATCTCCCTGATGCTCCGATCGTCATTGGCAAGCATGTTAAGAAGATGGTTGGTTCTGGTGGTGATCTCACACACACACACACACACACACTTCACTCTCTCTCACACACTCCCAATAAACACACAGTGTCGTGATGTAAACCACAGTAACTCAAAAGCCACACCATCTCCAGCTGTGGATTTAAACACGGGCCCTAGGGCTGTGCTGATAGATGATGCCATTGTCCATCGACGATGGCGGTCATCCATCACGATGGAGAGCCACCATCGTGATACCACGCCCCCTCCTGTCATAATCATGCAT